>NW_025794184.1:2973-6510 GCF_021613505.1 Equus quagga | reverse complement strand
TCCCTTGGCTGGTGTTAGAGCCTCATTATGGCTTTAAGGTGGAGGGGAAGCCTCAGGCCAGGGGGCTGGGCCCACAAACTGCCCTTCCCGGGACAAATGCCCCATTATTGTTTCCCTGAGCACTAAAGGAGGTGCATTTGTTCTTGTTTTACAAGAGACCAGGGGACGAGCTCGGTGAGTCCTGTTCTGACGCAGATTCCCAGAACAGGAGCTTTGGCCCCACTTTATACGCTGAGGCCCACGGCTTCCCATCCTTCTGTTTCAGGGCGGGCTGGAGAGAGGTCGGCCTCCTCGGTGGTGAGGGCCATACTAGATGGTCGGGGTCTCTGCGCCCAAGACACTCCAAGTCCCGCCCCCTAAAGGCAAAGGCAGTCAGAAGTGCAGCCCCAATTCCACAGAGCACGGGTGAAAGGGTGGGAGGCCTGTCCTAGGGACCCCGCAATCAGAACTGGTCTCAGGGAAACAGGAAAGGGCAGGAGGGGCCTCCTTCAGTGACATACGTGTCTTGGCTTCTCTCCCTCACACACTGGCTTCTGATGGAGATAGTGTGGGAAGGTCAGAGCTACTCAAGAGGATGCTGAGGGCGGGATGATGAGGGGCTCCAGGGGCCAAGTCCAGACCCTTCCTGGCTTCAGTCTGCATTCCAATGGTCATTCCCACGTGTGTGTGCTCATGAGTGTGCATAAGCGTTTGCATTTTGCATGCGCATCCATGTGCGCATGTAAGTGTGTGCATGTCTAAGTGCCTGTGAGCATAAGCATAAGTATGTGGACACGTGTGAGTGTGTGTGTGTGTATGGGCATGCGTGTGCATGTCTGTCTGTTCGAGTCCAGGGTGTATAAATGCTGAGTTACATGCTGGTGAGAGGCAGCTCCATCCCTGGGAACATCTGGTCTCAGTGGCCCGAAGACACCCTAGTTCCTTCTGTTTTGTTTCCTGAGGCCCTGGGAGAGCCTCTGGCAGTGGATCCTGCCTGTGGGAGCTGCCAGGATGGTCAGCTTTTCTGAGAAAGGGCACTGGGGGCACACTGTTACCCTGGAGAGTGGAGAAACCAGTGACTTTGGGCCCCTGGACACCATCTCATAGGCGGGAGGGATAGGGTGCAGGGGGCAGAATCTGTAGCTGGAGCTCCCAGGACCTGGAGAGGAGAAAATGGCAGGGCACGAGATGGGGCAAGTGAGAGGAATAAGGGAAGCCGGGGAGCTGGTCCAAACATGGCCACCTGCTGCAGGACCAAGGAGGAGACAGAGAGAACTCATGCATTCATCCCTTCATTCATTCATCACAAACAGTGAGTGATGGCTTAGTGGGCGAGCAACCAGGTATTTATTAGGGAGTGAAATGGCTTCCTCCCATCCTCATGGGGCATCGAATCTATGTGGGGAGGCATGCCATAAACCAATGAAAAATTTTAGCTGAGACTGGAATAGGTCAGGGTGAATATTACAGGAATGATTGGGTGCAATAATGAAGTTGGCCACATGGCATCACCAGGCCCTGCTGGGGCCTCAATTTAACTGTAAACCTAAAATTATTCTTTAACAAATTCTTTTAAGAAAGGAATAAGAATTAAAAACAAGTAAGGGAAAGACCCAGGACAAAGAAGAGAGAGCCAAGCTCTAGTCTTGGAGAACCTCACTGTCTGGAGGTCTGTCTGAGCAGGATGGCTCCTGATGAAGGAGTCAGAACACGTGGGCAGAGCTGGGGAGGGACCAGGAGGTGCCTCACCCTGACATCAGAGACAGTGTGTTCAGTGGTGGCTGATGGTGTCCATGCAGCTGAGCAGTGGAGTGAGAGGAGCACAGAAAATGACCCGGAAAAACCAGCAAGTGGGGTGATGAGCGAGGTTCCCCCTGCGCAGAGCTCTGTGTAGAAAATTCCAAAATGACTGATGTTAGGCTGGGCTGAAAACTGGGGAGTGGGAATCAGCTGGAGTGTGGCTGGCTTGGTTTTAGCTGAAGGAAAAGGCAGTAAGCATGTTTGTTCCCTGAAAGGAATGATGCAGTGTGAGGAGAGACCACGCTGCAGGGATGAGGAAGGAGCGAAGACGACATCTCTGCAGGGAGGGCAGCCTGCGACCGTGGGAGGGATAGGTGCAGGTCCCAGCTGTCGGGAGACGAACAGGAGAGGGCGGAACAGGAGTCCAGCGCAGGATCGCACAGGCTCTGATCTTGGAGCCTCAGAGGCTCCTCTAGCTTTCGGGTTTCCCGAGGGACGTGCTTGAGAATGGTCACTAGAGAAGGATTATAAGGGTTCATAAGCACAGAATCTGCGCCAGCAAGAAGAGAAGGGGAATGAAGAGGGTGGGGGGAGGACGCAGGAGGGCTGGTGAGAGGAAGTCAGGTCCTCCTGGATGTCGGGGTTGTCCAAGATGCCGATGGGAATACAAAATGGCGCGACCACTTTGGGGAACGGGGTGGCAGCTGATGAGAAGGCAGAACGTTCAGTTACCCCGTGACCCCTGCGACTGTATTCCTGGCGGAGACCCCAGAGGAATGAACGTGTGTCCCCAGAAAGACCAGGACAAGGATGTCCTCAGCAGCCATTCAGATTTGCTAAAACTGACAACAATCCTGTTGTCCATCCAGTGTTGTGTGTGGGATCAACAATAGAGTGCCATGTAGCAATTTGGAAAAGAACAGACTGACCAGGAAAGGGCGTGATTGGTGATTGGGGCAGCTGGCGAGATCTGAATACGGTCTGGAGGCTGTGATGTAGTTATTGACAGTGTGTGTCAATGCTGATTTTCTGGTTTTCATCCTTTCACTGTCATTATGCAGGATGGTGTCATAAGCATATTCTTATGCCATTTTGCTTCTTTTTGTGAGTCTATTTTTTAATGTGAATAATCTTTTTAAAGGATGAGAGGATGTGGAAGAGAAGGAAACAGGAGTCTGAGTTTGACCGTAATGGAGATGCCACGTGGGTGCCTCCATCCTCAGGCTCAGACTCTACAGGAAGGGCTGGGTGGGCAGAGCAGGGAGAATTCAGGAAGATGGAGTGAGAATTTTGGGGGAAACAAAGAAACAGTCTTTGGTAGAAGGTGAGAGGGTGCAGGGTGCCACTCCAGGAAGGAGGTGAGGGGACATTTGGGGGAACGTGGAGGTTTTCACAGTAGGAGAGTGTGGTCCTCTCCAGTGCAGGAAATGTGAGTGTCTGGGACATCCAGGGGGAGACTCAAGCATGTGGGGCTTTAGGTCAATGAGGGCGGGCACTGGCTCTGGTCCTGGGGCCCTGAACCTTCCCCTGGTTGCAAAGCCAGCTTCCAGAAGAGAGGAGCCCCAGCCTGGCCCCAAACACCCTCCCAGCCTCTCATTAGGGAGCCCAGTGTAGACGGACCCTCCACCCAGGTCACAGGCTGGGGGCCTGAGAGCTCCCAGAGGGACACCGGGCAGGGAGCACAGGCAGGAGCAAAGTAGGCTGATGTGGAAGATGTTGGTCTCAGCTTTCAGGGCTGAGATCCCTCTCAGGTTTTCCAGACGGGACTCCCCAGTGGTTGACACCCCAGCTGTTCTACAGCACCTGCATCAGTGCCCC
>NW_025794184.1:1679-2873 GCF_021613505.1 Equus quagga | reverse complement strand
TGTTCTACAGCACCTGCATCAGTGCCCCTGTGGTACCATCTCATGTCCTCCCTCCAGCTCTGCCTCTCTCTGTCTCTCCCTTGCTCTGTCTCCTTTTCTCTTCTCTCTGTTTCTGTGTCTCTCTGTCTCTCTCACACACATGCACAGGGAACCAGAACCCTGGGCAATGAGCAGAGCTCACATTGCCCTGGCCATGTCTCCTATTCTCCCGGGCAATGGCCCTTGGATCCACCTGGAGTCACCTCACCTGCTCTGGGGCGGGCTTTGTGCATGGGGTCCTGGGCAGAAAATAGGGAAACACAGGGATTCGCAGGGCTGCTGTGCCTCCACCTCCCCAGAGACGTGAGGGAGAGGCCCTGGGGTTCCTCTGTGCAAGAGTGTGGGTCAGGGGCCAGAACCCCCAAAGCTGACCCTCTTCTCTTCCCACAGTCAGCCCATCCCTCGACCCTGACACTGCAAGCTCCAAACTCTTGCTGTTTGATGATGGGAAGAGTGTGATGCGACTGCCCTTCGACTTGGAGCTGCCTGATGACCCCAGCAGATTCGATCTGGACCCCTGCGTGCTGGGCCGGGAGCGGTTCTCCTCTGGGCGGCATTACTGGGAGGTCGAGGTGGGGCGCAGGGAGGCCTGGGTCCTTGGAGTGTGTGTGGAGAGCTTAAATCGGAAGGGAAGGGTCGCCAAGGCACCCCAGCATGGGGTCTGGGCCGTGCAACTGTCCAAGAAGGAGTACTGGGCCCTCACCTACCCGAGGGTTCGCCTCCAGCTTCCGCAGCCCCTGCACCGGGTGGGCATTCTCCTGGACTGTGACGCTGGCAGGGTCTCCTTCTACAGCGTGGATGACAGACGCCTCATCTGCACATTCTCTGGACTTTCTCGCTCAGTCCCTCTGCGGCCGTTCTTCTGCCTGTGGACACACGACTCCAGCCCCCTGACGATCTGCTGAGGACATTGGCCCTTGAGGCCTCAGACCCTCCCCAGGGTCAGGGACAAGAGAGGGACAGGAACCTTCCTCCAACAGCACCCATGTCCTCTCCAGCCCAGCCCAGCCCAGCCCAGATCTTTGGGAGATGCATCCAATTTCCTATATCCCAGCGGGGCCCCTCACAAGGGTGCAACTTTGTGAATTATCCTATTTTACCTTTATTTTCTGTAAAATGATGACAATACATTATAGGCTGAATTGTGTCCCGCCC
>NW_025794184.1:0-1579 GCF_021613505.1 Equus quagga | reverse complement strand
GTGGTACCATCTCATGTCTTCCCAGATCTTCCTGCCAGCTGTGTCTGTCTGTCTCTGTCTCTGTCTCTGTCTCTCTCTTTCTCTTTGTTTCTCTCACTGTCTCTCTATTTTACCCTCTGTCTGTTTATCTCTCTGCCTCTTCATCTCTCTCTGTGTCTCTCAGTCTCTCTCGTCTCTCTGTCCCACTCTCTCTCTGCTTTTATCTCTGTTTTCCTCTCTCTCTGTCTCTCCTTCTCTTTCCCTATCTGTCTCTGTCTTTCTCTGCATCTCTCTCTCTGTGTCTCTCTCTCCCTCTGTCTCTCTTTCTCTTCTCTCTGTTTCTCTCTCTCTGTGTCTCTCTGCCACACATGCACAAGGAACCAGAACACTGGGCGCTGAGCAGACCTCACATTGCACTGGCTGTGTCTCTTTCTCCCCTGGGAGCCGGCCCCTGGCTCCAGCTGGAGTCGCCTCAGCTGCTTTGGGGGTGGTCTGTCTGCGTGTGGTCCTGGGTAGAAAACAGGGATACAGGGATTTGCAGGGCTCCTGTGCCTCCACCTCCCCAGAGATGTGGAGGAGAGGCCCTGGGGTCCCCTCCATGCAAGAGTGTGGGTTGGGTGCCAGAACCCCCAAAGCTGACCCTCTTCTCTTCCCACAGTTATCACACCTTTGTACCCGGACACTGCAAGCTCAAAACTCTTTCTGTTTATGGATGGGAAGAGTGTGATTCAGCTGACCTTCAGCCGTAAGCTGCCCAACGACCTTGGCAGATTTGTCTCAGACACCTGTGTGCTGGACTGGGAGCCGCTCCCCTCTGGGCGGCATTCCTGGGAGGTGGAGGTCGGGCGCAGGAAGGTCTGGATCCTGGGCATGTGTGTGGAGAGTTTAGATCAGAAGGCAAGGGTCCCCAAGTCGCCCCAGCATGGGATCTGGGCTGTGGAATTGTACAAGAAGGAGCACCGGGCCCGCACCTGTCCGAGGGTTCGCCTCCACCCTCCGCAGCCCCTGCACCGGGTGCGCGTTCTATTGGTCTGTGACGCCGACACTATCACCTTCTACAGCGTGGATGACAGACGCCTCATCTGCACGTTCTCTGTACCCTCTTGCTTCGTCTCCCTGCAGCCATTCTTCTGCCTGTGGACACGCGACCCCAGCCCCCTGACCATGTACTGAGGACATTGGCCCCAGGGGCCTCAGACCCTCCCCAGGGTCAGGGACAAGAGACGGACTGGGACGTTCCTCCGATGAGGCCCACCTTCTCCCCAGCCCAGTCCAGTTCAGATCTTTGGGAGATGTATCTAATCTCTTAAATCAGAGTGGGGCCCCTCACAAGCGTGCAACTTTGTGAATTATTCTGTTTCAGCTTTATTTCTCTGAAAAATGATGACAATATGTTGTAGGCTGAATTGTGTTCCCTCCTATTCGTATATTGGAGCCTCAATCCCCAGAACCTCAGAAAGGGAGTGTATGTGGAGATGGGGCATTTAAGGAGGTGGTGAAGTTAAAGTGAGGTCACTGGTGTAGGCCCTGATCCCACATGACGGTGTCCTTACAAGAAGAGGAGAGGAGGACACGGACACACACAGAGGGATGACCATGT
>NW_025794183.1:25598-67908 GCF_021613505.1 Equus quagga | reverse complement strand
GCAACAGTATCTACCACATAGGGCTGCTAGGAGCACTGAGTGACTCAAACGTAAAAAGCACTTGGCACATAATACATTTTAGCCAATTTTTTATTTCCTTTTCTCTATCTTTACTGATATTAGTACTCCTGCAGCCATGAAAAAATAGGATATAGACTGATATTTATTCACAACCAGTGACATTTGAGGTATGTTGCTACTGAGTATATTAGTCGTTCTGAACTCAGTCCACTGTCACTTCCTGAGCAAGAGCGTCCCTGACAACCCATCTATGATAACCCGTCCTGTTATTTTCTACTCAATGGATTTGATTATTTTCTTTAAAGGACTTACCCCCACATGGAACTGCCTCGCTATACCGACTTGTTTCCCTGCTTACTGACAGTTTTCCCGAGCTAGAATAAAGCTCCAGGGACACTGCCGGGTCTTGGTCACTGTGTTGCGTGCCTATCAACTAGTTCAGTGCCTGTTATGGGGTGAATTGTGTCACCCAAAAACAGATAAATTGGTCTTAACGCCCAGCACCTCAGGACGTCACCCTACTTGGAACTATGATTGCGGCAGATGTAATCAGTTACGATGAGGTCATCCTGGAGTAGGGTGGGCCCCTGAACCAAGGGGACTGGAGTCCTTATGAGAAGACAGCCATGTGAAGACAGAACAACAGGGGTAACACCATGTGACCACAAAGGCAGAGACTGGAGTCACACAGCTGCAAGCCAAGAAACGCAAAGCCTGTCAGCAACCACCAGAAGGCAGGAAGAAGCACAGAGAGATTCTGCGACAGCTTTCAGAGGGAGCACGGCCCGGCACCACCTTGATTATCCACTTCCAGCCTCCAGAACTGTGAGACAAGACGTGTCTATTGTGAAGCCGCCCAGCTTGCGGGACTTTGCTATGGCAGCCTTGGAAGATGAATGCAGTCCCTCATACAGAAAACACTGAGGAAGTATTGCTGAGAATAAAGAATTGTCCCCTTTTTGACCCACTGGGAGCAGACACAGATATTTCAATCTGAGTTGCAGGAGAAACTGACACCAAAATTAGACATCAAAGGATGCAACATTTTAAGAACCTTGTTGCAAATGCAGAGCAGTGCTCTTCAAACTTGGGACGCATACCGCATCCAACAGGAGAAATTGTTCAACATGCAGACACCTCCCACCCCACCTCCCCATTCTGGATGCAGGAGACGTAGGGTGGGCCGTGCATCTGCTGTTTCAACCAGCACCCATGACGATTTTGTGACCCAGCCCACGGACCACACTTGGAGAAATCCTGACCTAAGTATCTGGCGTTTTGTGCTATTAATTTGATGTCTGCCACGCAGAGTTCCGCGATATCTGGGGTGTCTCTGTTAATGTAATTCCTTGAAAGTGCACTGGTCCTTCCTCCCACCTACGAGCACAGATTGCTTTCCCACATGGGATCACACTCAAACTCCAGAGGATTCCCGGGTGGCCGGCAGCAATGGGTACCGTCATCCTGCTGAATACACGGGACTGGTGGAAGAGGAGAGACTTACCTAAAGTGTCCCAGTGATGGGACCCTGATCTCCTCACTCTTGCTCCAGGAACCTGTCTGCACACGCGCAAGCACACTTGGTTCTTCTCTGTCAGCTCCTGCTTCTGAGGCTCAGAGTCCACACCCTCCTCTGACGGTCCACTAGAAGGAGAGTCAGGGGATAAGACGGCACATGGACTGGAGTAAAGTGAGAGGATGGGAAAGCACATGAACACGGGGAAAGGGGTGAAGGTGGCCATGTCCGTCCCCAGTTGTCCACTAGAAGCTGGGCAATGACGCTTTGCCTCTTCCCCAGCTCCATCACACGGCCCCTCCTGCCCAAGGAGTGACACTGAAGCTCACACCTCACGGAAATGGGGGCTTATCCCTGCTGGCTGTTACATGTCCAAGTATTCTCTCTGGGAGTCATGCTACTATGTTATGTCAGAGGCCTCACACTGACAGAATGAAGGAGGCAAAGTTGGAATGGGGAACTAACATTTAGAGCCCACCAGATGCTACACAGTGTAGACTGTCATTTTCAGACTTTTTCTCTCTATATCCTCAAGGCAGTGCTCTGAGGTGGGCATCATTACTTCCTTTCTACAGATGGGCAGAGACTCAGGGTCAGGGAGCAAAGTACATGCTCAGAGGAGTCTAGGGAGGCATCGAGTAGACGCAGAAGCCAACCTGCTGGGGCTAACAGTGGCCAATCCTGGGACAATGTGAGCATCAAAAGAAATAATTATAATGTCAGATGGTAACCCTTTGAGCAAAAGAAACACCTATGAGTCGTAGTAATAGTCATACTAATAAAATAACTGCAATCATGCACTGCATGATGATGTTCCAGTCTTTGACAGACTGCATATATGACAGTGGCGCCATAAGATCAGTACCACATAGCCTAGGTGTGCAGTAGGCTATACCATCGAGGTTTGTGTGATGTTCGCAGTGATGTTCGCACAATGACAAAGTCACCTAAACATGCCTTCCTCAGAAGGTATCCCCGTTGTTAAGCGAAGCCCGACTGTACAAGAATAAATAAATGACAGATGAGAAGGGAAAGCTCTCCCCAACATTTGAATGTCAATGTAGAAATCCAGAAGGAATGGCAGAATGATAAAAGCAACACCTAACACCATCACAGTAATGCCTGAGTCAGGCGAGAATCAGGACTCAATTTTGAGTCTGTACCAAATCCCACAGCAGTCACTGAGTCACCGTGGTAACCATGCTGGCCAAGGAAAGCTGGGAAAAACAAACAGCTACCACCCTGACTTGTTTCCTAACATGTGCTGGGAGCTGAGCAGGACTGACAGAACACACAGTAATCAACCTCGAACATTCCTCACAACAAACACTCCGCACAGCCTCACCAATAAACATACACGCGCACACGCGGACCCACATTCACACACACGCTCTCCCTCTTTCTCTTCCCACCCAAGAACCCAGGAGTTCAGCAAGGTGCATTTGTTTGGGATAAAGAAGAAATCTCCACAATTCCACTCTAACCACACAAATAAACTTGAAAGCTACTAAACGATTTCATTTTAGTGACTGATTTTTCTGGAGATGACCTGTAGAATGTTCTCTGGGACATTTTTCTCCCTAGTTTCAGTACACTGCAAGACACATCTAAAAGCTAATAGGAAAATCTACGCAAATGAATATTGTGATGGTAAATCTGATGCATTGACTTGGCAGGGCCACAGTGCCCAGATATTTGATCAAATGTTATTCTGGATGTTTCTCTGAGAGTGTTTTTGAATGATACATGCATCTATATGGGTAGACTATGAATAAAGCAGTCAGCCCTCTGTAATTTGGGTGGGCCTCATCCAATCAGTTGAAGGCACGAATAGCACAAACGGCTAATCTCCCCTGACCCAGAGGGAATTCTGCCAGGAGACTGCCTGTGGACTTCATCGACAACATCAGCTCCTCCAGGCTCACCAGCAGACTGCCCACAGGCTCCAACTGTCACTCTTTCCTGAGGCTCCAGCCTGCTGGCCTCCCACCTCAGATTCTGTCAGGCCTCCACAGTCTCATGAGTCACTTCCTTAAAATAAATGTCTACCTATATTTAAACATCCCACTTTTTCTGATTCTCTGGAGAACCCTGACTAATACAGGTGTTAAACACAAAGAATCCTTTCCATCCTAGCGTAACCTGTGCTTTCAACCAAAAAGATTCTCCTGCAACATTTGACTGCTGACGCTTCAGCGAAAACATAATACCTGGAAATTGTAATGAAAAATACTGCCATTGACAATAGCATCAAAAAGCCTGAAACACATAGAGATAATCTATGTAGCACATCTATGTCCACAGATGTGCAAGGCCTGTACTCTGAACACTGCAAAACATTGTGGAGAGAAAGAAGAGGAAGCTTAAATAAATGGAGGAACACACTGTCTTCATGGGTCAGAAGACTCAGTTTTGTTATGATGTCTATTCTCAACAAAATGATCCATAGATTCAACGCAGTCACAATAAAAATCTTAGCATACATTTTTGTTAAAGAAATTCACAGGCTTATTCTAAAAGTCGTGTGGAAATGCAAAGGGCCTAGGCTATGAAAACAACTTTGACAAAGAACAAAGTTGGAGCATAAGCACTACCTTAATTCAAGACACATTATAAATCTACAGTAATCAAGATGGTGTGGTAGCACGGTGAAGGAAGAAATGTACATCAAAGAAACAAATAGAGTCCAGAAACAGACCCCCACACACATGGACAACTGATTTTCACAAAGCTACAAAGGCAATTCAGTGGAGAAAGGACAGTCTTTCAACAAATGGTGCTGGGACAAGTGGATATGCGTACACACAAACATAAACTGCGATCCATATATCACACTATATGCAAAAGTGATCTCAAAGCGAATCACATACCTAAACATAAAAGCTAAAACTATAAAACTTCCAAAAAGAGAACAGGAGAAAATGCTTGTGACCATAGGTTAGGTGAAGATTTCTTAGATATGACATCAAAAGCATAAATGAATTGATATGCCAGACTTCGTCAAAATTAAAAACTTCTGTTTTCCAAAGAGACTCTTGAGAAAATTAAAAGATAAGCCACCGACTGGGAAAAAAAATTTGTAAGTCATGTATCTGATAAAGGATTTGTATCCAGAATAAACAAATCTCACAATGGTCAAGAAGAAAAAAAAGACACGTCAGTAAATAAGTGGGAAAAAGATTTGAACAGATACTTCACCAAAGAGGATATACAAATGTCAGATAAGCATAGGAAAATGTGCTCAACAGCATCAGTCATTAGAGAAATGTCAGTGAAAACTACAATGGGTTAGCACCACACCCCCCTGAGAAAGGCCAAAACGAAAGAGTGACCATGGCAAGTCCTGGCAAGGTTGTGGAGGATGGAACTCTCACACGCGGCTGGTGGTAATCACAAAAGGTCAACCACTTTGGAAAACAGTTTAGCAGCTTCTTGCAAAGTTAATTTTACAACTACCACGACCCAGCCATTGTCCTCCTAAGTACTGACTTAGGGAAAAAAGGCATCTGTCCAAGCAAAGACTTATACCCAAGGGTCCACAGCAGCTTTATTTACAAGAGCCTCAATTTGGAAACAACACAAAAATTCATTACCAGGTGACTGGATGGATCAAACTGTGGTATATCCATTCACAGTCAGGCACCACAATAACGACATTTTGGTTGACAATGGACCACATATACGGCAGTGGTCCATAAGATTAATACCACATAGCCTAGGTGTGCAGTAGGCCATACTATCTAGGTCTGTGTAAGTACACTCTAGGATGTTCGCACAATGACGACATCCCCCCAACAATGCATTTCTCAGAACGTATCCCTGTCGTTGAGTGACACGTGACGGAAATGGAATATTAGTCAACCACAGAAAAGAAGGAACTATTTGTACATGCAACAAATGGATAATTCTAGAAATATTTAGGTTGAAGGAAAGAACACAGACAAAAAAGAATACACATTGCATGATTCAATTCACATAGAATTACATGAAAAGAGAACTAATCTACAGTGACAGAAAATCAGTGGTTGCCTGGGAATGGGGTAGGGTGACACGGAGAGACAGGGAGGTGGGGGGATTACAAAGGGGCACCAGGAAGCTTTTTGAGGAGATGGATATGTTCACTATGTTGACTGTAGTATTGGATCCACGGTGCATATATATATCACAGCTTGTTAGAGCATATGCTTTAAATATGCACAGTGTATCGTATGTCATCCAAACCTCAATAAATATTTGAGATATACTAATATATTCATACTTCTCTGATGCAATTAATCAGGTGAAAGAGTCCCATGATTATGCTCTTGTAGTGTTAACAGGTCCACACTATGTCTTATCAAATTGGTCCACACTACATATAACCAAAATAGAAATAATCATTGGCGATGCAATAAATCCAAATATCTAGGGAAAGCTGACATCCATTTCCCTCTGAAGTAAAGAAATAAAATTATTATGTCTTAAGAAAATAATCCCGGTGATTTTGGGTCATGTGCCTGAATATCATTATATAGAGCAAACTCTAAGGTAATAAATATTTTTTAAAATGTTAAGTTCTAGTAACAGACTTTAAAATAACACTTGGAAATTTTCTGTCTTTAGAATAAAATGCACTTACAAGAGGAAAAAAGCCATGGTCACCAGGGAAGAATTTACATGACAACGTCAAATTGCCAGAAAGATGCAACTACTGCATATTTCCACACCCATCTGAAAGATACAAGGGAATCACTGAATATTAAGTATATGGTGAAAACAATGTAGGTATATTTATTGCAAATGCACGGTAAAGACCAAATACCTTCCCAAGTGGACAATCCACTGCTTTTTGGCAAAAAAAAAAAAAAAGACTTCTCTAATTTGGGCTTCAGGGCTACCACAGAGCATGCAGCTGCTGAAGGAATGGATTCCATCTGCTAAATGTCTTCTTTCATGAGGGGATCAAATCAGCTTCTCTCCTTTGAGGCTCCTTTGTGAACCTCACAGGACGGAATCCACAACATGCTTTCGTTGGAACCTAAGAAGTCACTCGGGCCGGGCCTCATATCCCAGCAGGGATGTGAAGGGCTGGGGTCTCCTGAGGACGGCTGCCCTTGAATCTGCAGCAGATGGTTCAGCAGCCAGCAGGACACAGATCCTCAAAACCTGCCTCCTTCAGACGCCTGATAGGAGCTTGGCCACTGGCATGAAGAGCTGCACAGGGAGAGACAGATCCAGCAATCACTAGGCTTTCCTGGAGTAACAGTGTACCCCACACCAGGCTAGGCACTGGGATAGTGACCATAACAACCAGAGAGTACAATGGGATTCCAACTCCAGTCTTTTTACTCTCTTTTCCTCCTCTATCCCCTAACAACAAAGTTGAAAACAATAACAAGTGGCCGGAATTCATGCAGACATTCACGGTCCTGCAATAACCACAAGGCCATGGGCTTACTCACGTGTTGTTACCGAACGCTCCCAGCGATCCTGGGGGTTGAGCATTCTCATCCCATTTGACAGAAGGGGGAGCTGGGGCTGACAGAGAGCCGTTACCTGCGTCACCTCCCGCGCCCCTGCCTTTAGAAGGAAAGTATCTCCAGGACACCCCTGGGGCAGGATGCCACACTCGCTGGGACCGGCGGGATCCCAGCGTCTTTCCCTACGAGACCGTCTGGGAACCAAGTCCCAAAGCGGGAGAGAGGCGACTTGGATGTGGGCCCCTTTGTCTCCCCCACACCCCGGGGCAGCTCAGCCCCCACCGCAGAAACCCACACCCTCAGCTGAGGACCAAACAACGGAACGTGAGACCTGCACTTCTCGCGAGGCCACGTCTGTCCCTATTAAAAAGTCGCCACGCTCGCCATGATGACGTCAGATTTCTACGGCAACCGCGAAACAAAGCAAAGCATCGTTAATGCGAAACGCTAAAATTCACAAGCAAGATGTGAGATATTAATATTTATGTAGCCAATCACACAGCTAAGTTATTCATAGAGCGAAAACTACAGGAGGTGCCAGGGGAAACAGGAAGAGACACGCTCATAATAGGTGATTCTAACACACTTCTTTTCATCCCAAAATGGTCAAGTGGAGACAGACGAATAACTGCAGAGACGACCTGAGCAACCTCATCCCAAGGGTACATCTTATAGGCAGATCTGCTGAACTGTGAAGCCTGTTAGACAATGCACAGTTTTCAGATGAGCATGGGACACTCATGAATATTGACTCCATTGAGGCTGTTAAACAAATCTTGGGTCCAAATAGAATACACATTAAAATTGCAGAATTTGATGAGGATAATGATAATGCAAACACAATGTATAAGAATCTAGCTAAAGCAGCCGTCCGAGCATATTTTAAAGCACCAAATACCTCTATCAATAAAAACGAAAAAAAAATGAATTAAACCTTCAACTCAAAAAGCATGATAAAGAACCACACGAAAACGAAGACAATGAGGTGGAAAGAAGAGTTAAAGGGAAAAGAAGAAACGACTCGGTTAAGAAACAACATCTCTGTTGAGGATCAGAGCAGTTGGGAAGGGAAGGCAGCAAATACTGGCGTGGTGGGTGATGCGCCAAATACTGTGCTGGGATCTTGAGGGAAGTTTGCCCTGGAGCTCCCCACAACGCTCCCTTGAGGGTGAGGATCAGGTGTGTGTGTGTGTGTGTGTGTGTGTGTGTGTGTACACACACAATTTTTGGAAAGGTTGTGAACGATGCAACTCACACACTAAATCCAGTTTCTTAACCAGCTCTACCTGCTTTAGCAAGTTGGAGGATGGGACATTTACCCTGTTTATCTGTGCTTATGTGCGTACTGAAAACATGCAAAACAATACTATATATTGTTTAGGGAAGCTCTCACAAGGAGCAAAAATAAAGCAATGTATTGGAATAATAATCATTCCATTCTGGTTAGTGATTATCTCTAGGGGAGAAATGAGGAGGAGGAAAGATTTTCTAAACCGGGATCAGTTCGATGGCTCCCTATGCTTTCGACCTGAGATATTTCATAAGTAGCGGGGCTTTCAGAAGATACAATTAAAAAAATTTTTTTTAAAGATTGGCACCTGAGCTAACAACTGTTGCCAATCTTCTTTCTTGTCCCCAAATTCCCCCAGTACATAGTTGGATATTTTAGTTGTGGGTCCTTCTAGTTGTGGCATGTGGGATGCCACCTCAGCATCGCCTGAAGAGCGGTGCCATGTCCGCATCCAGGATCCGAACCGGCAAAATCCTGGGCCGTCGAAGCGGAGCATGCGATTTTAACCACTTGGCCTTGGGGCCGACCCCGGAAGATACAATTTTTCTCGTGAAAAACATCCATATTCATTTTAGCAAACGGTTAAGCAATTGCAGAGGTTAAAAATACCAATACCCAGCAATCCCATCATGACCGAAATTCACATTGTGCTATTTCATTCCATTGTGGCTTTTTGTTGAAGGGTGCGTGCACAGGTACTACATATGCCCTACATATACAATTCATATAACTGTTAGCATACCATATGTACAGATTAGTATCCTGCATTTTCTGTTATTTTTGGTTTTGCTTTTATCTTAAGTACTTACAAGTGGATGAAGTGTTCTGATGAAATGCCAAGGTATGAGATATGATCTAACTTTGTATTTTAATGAACCCTTTACCAGCTGACCCAACCCCAATTCTTGAACAATGCATCTGATTGGAATGCCATCCCTGTAGCATATTAAATAATGTTATATGTCTGGGTCTACTCATGAGCTTTCTATAGCCATCCTTTGGATGGGTGGTAGGAATAATAATATTATTATTAATAAACAATAATAAGAGACACCAAAGATTACAGGGCACATAGCAGATAAATTTCTCACTCTAGATCATGCAACCGGAAGTGATAGTTCCCAGTGTCACATCGTGGTCTTCTGACCCCGAAGTCCATGCCCTTAACCACTGTTTCTATATTGAGTGTTCTTCTGTGTTAGGCTGGAGGCCAGCAAAGGGAGGGACACACCAAGGCCCTGTGGTGAGTTAAAGGGTCTGGCAAGTGGGACACAGGTTTGGTGACTCCCATCTTCTATCTAGCCAACCCATTATTATTCTTTGCTCTTCTGTACTGTTTTTGCTTCCTAGGGCTCAATGTGAAATTGCTTCATCCATGGGAAACTAGAAAGAAAATAAGAGACCAGAAATCAGGTGGAATAAAAGGGTTGATGAGATGGGACCAAAGTTCACTTCTTTTTTTTTTCTTTTCTGCTTTTTCTCCCCCAATCCCCCCAGTACCTAGTTATATATTTTTCAGTTGTGGGTCCTTCTAGTTGTGGCATGTGGGATGCCGCCTCAGCATGGCCTAATGAGTGGGGCCATGTCCATGCCCAAGATCTGAAAAAGTTCACTTCTTGCTGCTACATTTCCAGATACATTCTGTTTCAAACCTTCTGTTTTATGGAACACGGGTATTTTTTTCTTGGAACTAGGACTCTCTCTTCTAAGAATCTAGCCAAGAGATTCAGTACAAAGAAAGAAAAAGTCATAAGCACAAAACCATTTCTGGCAGAACAAAGCATAAGAGCAGAAGACTAGAAACATGACAGATGTCGACCCATAAGGGACTGGTTGAATAATCTAAGCTACAGCTACATCCTAGAATACTATGCAGCCATGAAAAGGAATGAGGACCCCCTCTCTGTACTGCTGTGGAGTGATCCCCAGGATACATTAGGTAAAAAAAGGAAGGTATGGAAAAATGAATAGAGCTGCTGCTGTTCAATATCGTAGGCACCAGCCACATGTGCTATTTAAATTAATTAAATTGAGAGGAAAACAGAAATTCACTTCTTTAGTCCCACTTATCATGTTTCAGGTGTTCCAAAGCCACAGGTAGCTGCTGGCTATAGTGTTGGATAATGAAGACACAGAAATTTCCATCTTTGCAGACATTTCTGTTGGATGGTGCAGGTGTAAAATATGCCAATTTTTACCTATGAAAGAGGGAAGAAACTAACATACATTTTATGTTTGCTTATATTTTTAAGAATCGGAAGTTAAAAGTTTAAAAAAATGACAGGGGGCTGGCCCCATGGCCTAGTGATCATGTTCGGCGCACTCCACTTTGGTGGGCCAGGTTCGGTTCCTGGGACAGATCTACACCAGTCGGCAGCAGCCATGCTGTGGCGGTGACCCACATACAAAATAGAGGAAGATTGGCACAGATGTTAGCTCAGGGCCTATCTTCCTCACCAAAACAAACAAACAAACAAACAAACAAAATAGCCAACCTGAAAAGGCTCCTACTGGCCCAAGGTAGAACAATTTGAATTTCAAATAAAATACTGAATGCAATGGATTAAAACACATCCAATATAGAAAAATGTAGAGCTCATGATGACATTCTAAAAGAAAAAAAATCCAAACAAAATCAATTCATTTTTCACCTTTAAAGGACCCTAAAGAGACAACTCATTGTTTTCAAAACTGGAAATATTGCCAAAGAATCAAACGTTCGTCCTCTCCTTCCTGTGTGAACCATACCTCAGTGGAACCTAATAGTTGATGAGGGGAATTTCCTTTTATAGAAGAATTCCACCCAATAAATGCAGAAGAAATTGTGCAGCTAAAACATCACCCTTTTGCAATCTCTAATGAAATGCAGATCTAAGCGAGGACCTTTGGAGGCTGCAAAAAACACAAGTTGAAAAGCACACGGGAAACTTTATAACGGATGAAATTAGCTGACAACACCCGAACCCAGTAATCGATCCCAACATCACAAAAAGAGAGACAACCGTACATGAAAAGCATCCTGGGATGACTCTATAAGCATAAATAACACCACATCTAAGGTACTTTTGCCAAGAAATCTGGATGGGATCAAGCCTCTACATCTAATCACCAATTTAATGGAAATAGGGGAAAGAGGCCAGACACACACAACACAATAGGGATACAATCAGCAAAATCCAGAATGCAAACTCCACAGGACAAAACTTGCAGTCTCCGAAGCAAATATTTTTGGAAGGTGTGCTGGTTAATTTCGTGCGTCAACTCGACTGGGCCACAGACTCTTTAGACACCTGGTCAAGCTTTGTTCTCTGTGTCTCTGGGGGTGTTTCTGGATGAGATTAGCATTTGGGTTGGTAAACTAGGTAAAGCTGATGGCCCTTCCCAATATAGGGGGGCCTCATCCATCAACTGAAGACCGGAATAGAACAAAAAGTTCGTCTTTTACTGCCTTCGGACTCAAACTGAAAAAATCAGCTCTTCTTGGATCTCGAGCTTAACAGCTGTTGGAATGGAGCTCACACCATCGGCTCTCCTGTCTCAGGCCTTGGACTTGGACTGGAACTACACCAACGGCTCTCTTGGGTCTCTAACAAGCCGGCTGCAGGTCTTGGGACTTCTCAGCCTCTACCATCACGTGAGCCAATTCCTTAAAATAAATCTTTGCCCTCTCAGTCTCTCTAGTCAATTAGTTCTGTTTCCATGGAGAGCCCTGACTAATGCAGAGTTTGGTACTGAAAGTGGTTCTAAAGGAACAGAAATTTAAGGATGACTTTTCTGAATCAGTTCTGGAGTTTCTGGAATTGGCTCCCTATTCTGAGTAGATTTAAAGATGCTAATGATTCCATTTCCAGTAGTGGAGAGAGCACTGATAGTCCAGGTTTGATCTGGGAATAGAGATAAACGAAAGTATCACCGCTGGATACTCCTAATCGACCAATTACAAGAAGAAAGGAGGTGGGTGACTGTGTATATGACATTTTTGAACATTTGAGGCAGACTAACAAATATAATGACACTGGCTGGTTGGTTCTAATGTCACTGGGCAAAATGGAGAAAGAAAATGATGAGCTCAGGAAGTGGAACTCCCAGCTCAAGCACCACATAAATCACCGGTAAACTTCTATTTGTGCCCTGAAGGAGATCCTTATTTCCTGTAGCCACAGGGCTGAGATTGCTGAAAATCAAACCCAAAATCTCATCCTGTGAAACAACAAGCTGCTGACTGGAAGAAAACAGTTGCAAATTATATATGTGATATAGGACTTGTGTACAGAATAAAGATCTCTCAAAAGTCAACAGGAGGAAAATAGACACTCCAATAGATAAACTGACAAATGATTCGAAGAGATACTTCATCCAAGAAGATACAGAAATGGCAAAGAAGCACGTGAAAATATTCACCATCATTCGTCACTAGGGAAATGTAAATGAAAACTAAATGAGATACTACTATACCCCAGTGAGAATGGCCACAATGAAAAAGACTGATCATACCAAATTTTGGCAAGATTGTGAGGGATGGAACTCACACACTAATAGTGGCAATGAAAGATGGTGTGAGCACTTTGGAAAGCAGTTTGTCAGTTTCTTAGAGTGTTAATATTGCATCTACGATATGATCCAGCTGTTGTACTGGTAAGTATGTATTCCAGAGGAAGAAGGCATACGCCCATGTGAGGACCTATACACCAATGTTCATAGCAGATTTATTTATTAGAGACCCAACTGGGAAAAAAATCCAAATTTCCTGCAAGAGTTAAATGGATAGAACAAATTCTGGCATATCCATATAATGGGAAACGACTCAGCAATAAAAAAGAAAGAACTACTGACACATGGAACAAAAGAGGTAAATGAGAAAATAAATAGGCATCCAGTTTCTTGCCTGGCATGTAAGGAGCTTGGAAGTCAGCACTGCATCCTAGCAAGTAAAAAGATGAACAAACTGAAAAATCAACAACTTTTCTTAGATTGATCAGAGAAGTGAGGGCACAGGGTAAATCGCTGACCCCCAAATTGAAGAGACAGACAGGAGAATATACAGAATCGCAACTTACCAGAGCAGAAACCTCCTCAGGAACAAGCACCGAGGTAGGACCAGCACCAATACGTAAGTCACAAATTTGTGGAGGCTCAGCGTGGGTAAGTCTGAGAGTTAGAAAGTCCAGGGGAACCTAGGCAGTGGCAGCCTCCCCCACTTTTGTGTGTTTTATCTCCTGGACTTCTGCTAGGTTCTCACCATGAATATTGAAGAAAAATCCCCTTGTGTTTCCAGCTGGGGGAGGGGGAAATGGAACCATGTTGAAATACGCCAGACCATTCTGTTCTTAACAAGCTAGGTCGGCCATCAGGAGAAACTATTTATCCGCGGCCTAACAACCTGAGATTTTATCAGATCCTGACTGACTTGGGGGAAGGGAAAGACCCGCGTCCAGCTGGTTCTAGCCACCTCGTCCCACTGAAGGGGAGGATAAAAAGCTGAGAAGCAGCATGTGTGAAGTACGCAGTCCAGAGGCACAGGCTCACTACCAGCCTGAGACCTAATCCGGACCATAAAATGCTTTCCCTCCTGCCATGGCCTATCACCACATGACCAAAGGCCTATTTACACCAATTCCCTTTACCCAGGACATTATGGCTGGCTATTAAAAAAAGATTTGAAGACATACTAGAAGGCAAAAACAGAGTTGGAAGACACACGGCAAGCATCAGAATGAGACTCATATATGGCAGGGATGTTGGAATTACCAGACTGGGAATTTAGAGCAACAATTATCATGTTAAGGGCACTAATGGATAAAGTACACAGCATGCAAGAACACGAGGGTAATGTAAGTAGAGAAATATAAATTCTAAGAAAGAACCAAAAAGAAATGCCAGAGATCAAAAACACTGTATAGAAAGGAAGAATGCTTTGATGGGTATATCAGTAGACAGGACATGACTGAGGAAAGAATTTCTGAGTTTGAGGATGTCTCAATAGAAACTTCTAAAAGTGAAAAGCAAAGAGAACAAAGACTGAATAAACCAGAGCAGAATATGTAAGAACTGTAGGACAGTACAAAAGGGGTAACAGACATGTAATGGGAATAACGAAAGGAGAAGGAAGCAGGAACAGAAGAAAGATTTGAAAGAATCACTAAGAATTTCCCCAACCTAACGTCAGACAACAAACCACAGATCCAGTAGCTCAGGGAACACCAAGCTGGATATATTCCAAAAAAATTATGCTTGGCATACCCTTATCAAACTACAGAAAATACAAGATAAAAAAAATCTTGAAAAAGTCCGAGGAAATAAACACCTTAGCTATAGAGGAACAAAGATAAGGATTACATCTTACTTCTCAGAAACCAAGCAAGCAAGGGGAGAGTGGAGTGAAATATTTAAAGTGTTCAGAGAAAAACCCCAACAACCTAGAAATGTGTACCCTGTGAAATTATCCTTCAAAAGTGAAGGAGAAATAACGACTTTCTGGGAAAAACTGAAATTGAGTAAATTTGTTGCCAGTAGACTGCGTTGAAAGAAATATTAGTAGAAGTTCTTTAGAGAGAAGGATTATAATATAGGTCAGAAAGTCAGATCTACAAAAACAGGAGGAGCACTGAAGAAGGAAAGTAAAATAAAAACTGTTTTCTTATTCTTAATTAATCTAACAGATAACAGTTTGCTCAAAATTATAATAGCCACAATGAATTATATATTTTTATATAAAAATATATGCTTAAGTATAAGTGAAATGAATGACAGCAATGATACGAGGGATGGGAAGAAGGAATTAGGATTGTTTGTGTTAGAAGGTACTTGCTCTACCTGTGAAACAGTACAGCATTATTTGAAAGTGTACTTGGGGGCCAACCCCTTGGCATAGTGGTCAAGTTTGTGCCTTCTGCTTCAGCGGCCCAGGGTTCGCCACTTCGAATCCTGGGCGCGGACCTACACACTGCTCATCAAGCCTGGCTGTGGTGGCATCCCACACAGAAGAACTAGAATGATTTCCAACTAGGATATACACCTATGTACTGGGGCTTTGGGGAGAAAAAAAGAAAGCGCACTTGGATTAGTTATAAATGTATATTGCAAACTGTCAGGAAGCCACTCAAAAGAAAAAAATTATAATCGATATTCTAAGAAAGAGGAGAAAATGGAATCACATCAAATGTTCAATTAAAACCACGAATGGCAGAAAAAGAGTGGAAGACAAACAGAAAAAGAGAACAAGGACAATATTTAGAAACTACTAACAAATATGGTAGATATTAATCCAACTATATCAATAATCACTATAAATGTCAATAATTGAAATACATTAATTGAAAGAGAGATGTCAGAGTGGATCAAAAAACAAGACCCCACTATATGTTGCCTATAAGAAGCCATCTTTAAGTATAAAGATACATAGAGATTGAAAGTAAAGGTACTGAGAAAGATAAACTATGCTAACAGTAATCAAAAGAAAGTGGGAGTAGGTATAAGAATTTCAAACAGAGCCGACTTCAGAGCAAGGCAAGTTATCAGGGTTAAAGAGGGGCATTACATAAAGATAAGGATGTCAGTTCCCCAAGAAGACATAACAGTCCTTAATGTCTATGCACCTAACAGAAGAGCATCATAACAGGCAAGGTCCAAACTGACAGAACCGCACTGAGAAATAGGTGAATCCACTAAGCTATAGACTGAATGTTTGTGTTCCTCCAAAATTCATATGTTGAAACGAATCCCCAGGGTGATGGCATTCGCAGCTGGGGCCTTTGGGAGGTGATTAGCTCCTGAGGACAGAGCCCTCACGAATGGGAGGAAGTGCCCTTATAAAAGAGGTCCCTCCACCGTCTGTGCTCCAGGTACATGAAGGGAGGCAGGGTCCGGCAATTAGCAGCTGCTCAACTCTGATCTCTGCCTTGGAGATCAACCCACTGGAGCTGCAACCCATTAGTGGGTTGTAACATCAATTTAGTTGGCATTATGACCAGCATTTTTTTAAAGCAAACTAAACGAGAGTTTAAAGATGAATGGAATCAAATATATACTACGATGTAGGTATTTTTTATTGGTTTCAGCTATCTGCATATGTATGTTTGCACTAAAATGTAAAACATATTTTTGTGAGTTCTGGTCCAAAAAAAGAAAAAAAAACTGGGGCCGGCCTGGTGGCACAGTGGTCGGGTTCGCGTGTTCTACTTCGGTAGCCGGCAGTTCGTGGGTTTGGATCCCAGGCCAACATACAAACCGCTCATTAAGCTATGCTGTGGCGGCATCCCACATACAAAACTTAGAGGAAGACTGGCACAGATGTTAGCTCAGCGACAATCTTCCTCAAGCAAAAAGAGGAAGATTGGCACAGATGTTAGCTCAGGGCCAATCTTCCTCACTAAAATAAAAATTTAAAAAAAGTGAGAAACCCTAGTCTATAAAAGCTAGTAAAAATCTCTGATACAGATGCAAACATTACATAGGTATAACCAAATTTACTTATTAAATTCTTCAGTATGTAGGATAAAAATTTCCATATTTATCAGCCTATATACATGCAAGAATGTATATCTAAAGATATATGTTACATGAAATATCTATAAAATAAATTTCAGAAATTAAAAATATTCATTTGATTATTATGTTCCTACTAACTTTCCTATTCTTGGAGTTAAATATGTATGTAGGAAGCAAAACAACCTATTTCTATGCTTTGGCTTTTAACATCATCAAAGCACAAGATGTTGCTGTACAACTGGAATATATATTAATATTTTTATTGTCGCTTCTTGGGAGAGTTTAATAACTCCAACTTCTTATGTTCATTTATTAAAAACCTACTATATCCCAAATCTGAAGATACTTCTGTAGGTTTTTCTACTTGAGTGCACATGAAATCAACGATTTGGTGATTCACAAAAGAATGGGTAATCTACGCGATTCCCAAACACAAGTCTTCTAGTGGACGTTAGGTATTTAATAGTTAAGAAAGCGTTTCCTGAGTGTTCATAAATAACATGTTCATGTCAAATAAAAGATAATTTAACAGCTATAAATAAATAAATAAAAGGCTGAATGTAACAAGCCAGATGAAAATAAAATGCAACGCGTGTGATTCCAGTTACACAAAATTACGGGAAGTTAAAATAATCTATTGACAGAAGATCAGAGGTTGTTTGGGGACAGCGCACGGCGAGGGAGAGGGTGGTCAGCGAGCGGAGAACTGAAATTGGAGCGCCCTGGGAATAGAATCATAATGATATGTAAGAATCTCTGGTTATTAAAAGGGACATTGCTGGGTCTCACTCTAATAGGGACAACACAGAGGTAATTATTATTTTATAAAACTCCAAATTCTTATACCTGACATTTTTAACTAACACTTGGAAAATTTCAGGCTCCTAGAAAAATTTCATTGGAGAGTGGATAAAACCAAAGTTGCCAGGAAAGAACCCATGTTATGATCTCAAATTGGGGGAAGGACCTTGTAATAAGTGCATATAGTCACATCCGTTTGAGAGAAACATAGGAATCATTAATTATTATTCACACAGTCAGAAAATGTATATCAATATTTAAGGTAAATGCATGTGAGAGGTCAAGTGTCTTCCTCAAGCCGGACAATTCATTGCTTTCAGACAAATGAGGGCATCTCTAGGATGGATCTCAGGGCTACTACAGAGCATGCAGCTGCTGAAGGAATGGATTCCACTTGCTAAACCTCTCCTCCCATGAGGGGATCAAATCAGCTTCTCGCCTCTGAGGCTCCTTTGTGAACCTCACAGGAGCGATTCCACAACATGCTTTCGTTCAGATCTAGGAACTCACTCGGACCAGGCCTCATATCCAAGCAGGGATGTGAAGTGTCGGGGTCTCCTGAGGACGGCTGCCCTTGAATCTGGAGCAGATGGTTCAGCAGTCATGGAGACACAGATCCTCAGAAGCTGCCTCCTTCAGACGCCTGATAGGAGCTCGGCCAGCGGCATGAAGAGCTGCACAGGGAGAGACAGATCCAGCAATCACTCTGCTTTCCTGGAGTAACAGTGTGCCCCGCACCAGGCTAGGCACCGGGATAGTGACAATGACACTGATACAAGTGGGTAGTGATCATAACACCCAGAAAGTACAACGGGCTGTCATCAGGGTCTTTTTTCTCTCTTTTCCTCCTCTATCCCCTAACGACAAAGTTGAAAACAATAACAAGTGGCCGGAATTCATGCAGACACTCACGGTCCCGCAGTAACCACAGGGCCATGGGCTTACTCACGTGTTGTCACTGAACGCTCACAGCGATCCTGGGGTTTGAGCATTCTCATCCCGTTTAACAGAGGGGGCAACTGGGGCTCAGAGAGAGCCGTTCCCTGTGTCATCTCCCGCGTCCCTGAATTTAGAAGGAAAGTATCTGTAGGACACCCGTGGGGCAGGACGCCACACTGACTGGGACCGGCGAGACCCCAGTGCCTTTACCTACGAGCCCGCCGGGACTCCGAGTCCCAAAGCGGGAAAGACCCGCCTTGGATCTGGGTCCCTTTGTCTCCTCCACGTCCCAGGGCCGTTCACCCCCCACCGTGGGGTCTCCCATCTCAGCTGAGTACCCAACACCTGAAGGCGGGACCTGCTCTTCTCGCGAGGCCACGTCTGTCTCTATTACAATGTCGTCATGGTCGCCGTATCGCGTCAGCTTTCTGTGGCACCCGCGAAGCGCTGGAAGGTCCTCACACCGGAAATGCTTCCCATCTATCAGCCATCCGGTGCAGAGTCCTGAGAAGCTGCATCCTCTCAGCCACCCGACGCCATGGGGTCCGTCATCTGCATGAAGAGCTTTGCCCCAGGACATAAACATCCGTCAATTCTCAGCACATGTCTGACACATCCTGCATCCATCCATCCGTCTATCCGTCCGTCCAACCAGGAATTCAGTTAAGAGGTATTAACACCAAACGCTGCACCATCCCTTTGCTTAAGTTCTAGGCTTCTCCAGAATGGAAACAAGGAAGTCAAGGGTGGAAAGGGTGGTGTGGTAAATTCAGATGTTAATTCTGAGAAGAGAGGGCTCCTTCCCATTAAGATTTCACCTGGCTCAAGTCTCTTATAATTGATTTTAAAATATGCTTTAATACCTTGGACCCCTCTCCACACCTCTAGTTACTGTCCTCTTTACATATCATCCCGTTTGCACCAAAGTTCTAGGAAGAATTCTGGATACTCAACTCTCATCGCCCTGCACCTCCCCTCCAACTCAGTTTCATCCCTCATCGAATGGGGCTTTGTTCCCCCTCACTGCCACTGAGAGTACACTTGCCAACTCAACAACCACCTCTTTGTCACCTTTATCAATCAAGAATATTGAAATAGGGGCCGGCCCGGTGTTCACGTGGTTAAGTTTGCGAACTCTGATTCAGCGGGCAGGGTTTTGCTGGTTCAGATCCTGGTCGAGGACATGGCACGGCTCACCAAGCCATGCTGAGGCGGCGTCTCACACGCAACAACAAGCACCCACAACTAAAAATATACAACTATGTACTGGGGGGCTTCGGGGAGTAAAAGGAAAAATTTAAAAATCTTAAAAGAAAAAGAATATTGGAATACCTATTCAAAAGGAGGCAGGCATTACCGGAGAGGAAAGGATTTCCTTCCCCCAGGACGGAATTCAGTTGCTTGGGTAGAGACAAGGATTATACTGCAGTGCGATCAGTTACGTAAATGCCTGTGTTGTAAACGCCTCCACAGAGTCAGAGTCTGATAGCGTGAAGGTGGTGCTTAGAGACTGGGCTTTCACATGGGCACACCTTTCCTCTGACATATCTCATACGTTTGCTTCATTGAAAAGTATTTTGCAAATATGTTTAGTGCATGTTAGCAATAATTTTTTAATGCCCACTTCAATAACCTGCCTTATCTGTTTTTCATTTCTTTTTCAAGGGATTAACAGGTACGAAAAAAAATCGTCTGTGATTATAATGTTGTTCCAAATTCTGCCATTGTTTTATATGTATATAGTCTGAAAGCAGTGTCTAATGTGCCATACTTAGACAATATAACGGTGGTGATAGGGAACTCTTTTGCAGTTTTCTGATTAAGTCAGAATTCTTTCACTGCACCGCAGAAATCATGATGCTGGACTTTCTCTGTGGTAGTAGCCATTAATTAAAAAAAAAATTCAGGGGCTGGCCCCGTGGCCGAGTGGTTAAGTTCGCGCGCTCCGCTGCAGGCGGCCCAGTGTTTCGTTGGTTCGAATCCTGGGCGCGGACATGGCACTGCTCATCAGACCACGCTGAGGCAGCGTCCCACATGCCACAACTAGAAGGACCCACAACGAAGAATACACAACTATGTACTGGGGGGCTTTGGGGAGAAAAAGGAAAAAATAAAATCTTTAAAAAAAAAAAAAAAAAATTCAATCTACAAAATAAGTTTCAATGAACCCATACTGATATAAATAAATGTTTGAATTAAGAAATAAATGGATGACAGGAGACAAACTGTCTTTATGAAATAATTCGAAAAAATATTGCAATTAACATGGAGGTAGATATCCTGCCTCCATGAGGTGAACCTTAATTCAGCCTCCACCCTCGAGGGCAGGGCAAGCTTAGAGACTCACTTCTAAAGAACAGAGTCTGGGAATAGAAAATAGTTACTGCACCCTGGAGAAACTCAACAAACACCACCTTAACCCAATGAGGTGGGTCAACCTGTCCAGTGACCCAGTGATGTCATGTGGGTATCATGTTCTCCCAGATATGATGTGACAAGAAAGAGCCCTTCAACTCTACGGTGTTCCTTCTCAAAACCCAGAAGCGCAGTCTAATCACTGTGCAGACTAGCCCTGCATCCCTCAAGACTGCCAGGGGCATCAAAACGGCCTGGCAGTTCCTCAAACAGCTCAACAGAGAGTTACTGTCTATGACCCAGCAATTCCACTCCTAGATGCACAGCCAGGAGACATGACAACACATGTCTACATAAAAATTTGTACACAAAGGTACATGGCATCACTATTCATAATAGCCAAAAGTGGAAACAATCCAAATGTTCACCAATTAAGGAATGGACAAATAAAATGTGGTATATTATTTGGCAATAAAAAGGAATGAAATGCTGACACAAGCTACAACACGGATAAACACTGAAAATATTAAGCCGAGTGAAAGAAGCTGAATATGCAAAACAACACATATCATATGATTCCATTTACAGGAAATGTCCAGAAAGAGGACATCAGTATAGATGGACACAAGGAATTCCCTCCTTTCTACGCAGACTTCCAGAAAGTTCTGTCTGGTGGGTTTGGGCCACAGCCCCTCTCTCCCAAGTTCCTGCTGAGGGAAGTTCAAGCTGCAGTTCAGGCTTCCGTCACAAGGTGGCAGCAACATACCCTCAGTATCAGACTTCTCTCCTAAGAACTGCCTGCCAGGAGTAAAAAACGGTACAATAACCTCTTAAAACCCAGCCTGCAGCCAGCCCTGATGGCTCGTGCTTAAAGTTCGGTGCCTTCACCACAGTACTCGGTTCGTTTCCGGTCGCGGAACCACACACTCCCTCTGTCAGTTGCCATGCTGTGGTGGCAGTTCACATAGAAGAACTAGAAGGACTTACAACTAGAATATACAACCACGTACTGGGACTTTGGGGAGAAAAAACAAAAGAGGAAGATCGGCAACAGATGTCACCTCCGGGCGAATCTTTCCCTTCAAAAACAAACAAATAAAACAAAACAGCCTATGAACCCATATAGAATGGTTGTAATTCTTTCTGAAGAAAAGTGATAGGTGTACAAGAAGATTGTAAAAACATACACTCCGGGACCTGCATGGGATGAAACCCCAGTGGGCAGTAGCGCGCCTTGGGAGTCAGAGGCTGGTGGGACAAGGGCAGCACGGGGCAGGCAGAAGGTGACAGAGAGGCTGAGGCATGGCAGCAGGGTCTGGGCAGCCGCGTCCTGGACAGGGGATGACAGGCGGCATGGGAGCAGGTCTGGGAAGCCTGTACTGGGGTGGGGTAACGGAGAGTGAAATCCGCCTCCTCTGGCAGGGACTTTCTCTACAGTGTGGACTCCTCAACCTACACTGATGAGGGAAGAGAGAAATCAGCGAACACGATGTAGATCTGGGGTCAACAGCAGATGGAACTGCTTCAATATACAGATGAATTTTTGAAACAGAACTGGCATCATAGTAAACCAACCAGTCCAAGCTATGTGTTATTCTTTGCAGAATGCACTCCTTTCTCTCAAAAAAGAAAAAGCAAAATGGGTATGGATGCGTTGTCACCTGGTGGCCAGATCCAGGATTGCAGCTCTGAGAGTCAGACCACTGGGCTCAGCAAGAGGGAGGGAGGGATAAAGCCTGGGAGTGACTTAATGGGATCAGCCAGCGTTGTCTGGATTTCTCTCACCTGGAGCAATCCCTCTCAATCCGTCAGTTTCCCAGGATATAAAAAGCACATTTTCGGGGATATCCAAACGCGAGATTGGAAGTCCAGCTCTGGTCTGAATGAGGGTAAAGCTGCAACTGTGAGTGTGTCCTTGAGGTGGTAGAGCCAGAGGGGACACACACACACACAAAGTCAACTGGGTTTTTTTAGCTACTTCATTTCCCCATGAAATTGAATACAATGAATAGTTTTACAAAGTAGTGAAGATATGTGCACTCTTGTCAATCTGTTCACGAGGGTTTTCTGTTTTCAGTGTTACCAAGGTACCATTTGTCCTGAGTACAGTATTTCACACAATAGGTGAAACTGTATTTATAAATTGAAGTTGTCCTGCATCTCTCACGGCCCCGACTCCCACCCCTGACCCTAAGGGGCCTGTTGTCATAGAGTGGGGCCTCCTCTCCAGATGGGTCCCTGTGGCGGAGGGGTGCACGAACACAGACACCTGCACACACACAGCGTCTCTCCCAAGAGATTTTACATAAAACATTCTACATCTTGACTTTTCCTCTTAGTATTATTTTTCAGGATTAGAAAATGATCTCATGATATTAGTTCTTGTGATTTTGGCATATTGTAACTGACGTGTTGATTGTTCCTGTATATTTGTATGTAAATCTTTCGTTCAAAGCTCTTGCCAATCTCTTTGTTTCACAGTAAGGGTGTTCCACAAATCGGGGATGCTAACCCTATATCTCTGGTGTCGTTTGCACGTGTTCTCCCTGAAGTCTACACACTTCTTTGTGTTTTTAAATTTAGAATTTCCTTTTCCATTTCAATAGTATTGTGACTGAAAAACTTTACAGATCAAAAATTTTTTAAAGGTTCAACAACACCTGGGAGCATGAAATGGCCTCTATAGGGAGAGTACAGCATCCAGAGCCCCGGAGGCATCAAGACAAAATGGAAAAACTTCAGTAATTCCAGAGTGAGCTGCTGACTGGAGACCACAGAAAGCGCTTCCCTGATTGACCTAAACTCCCCTCCACTCGGGACCCTGGTGTGAATATTGGTCATAGTTACGGGGAACTTGAATGGCTTTAGGATTCAAGGAGATGGAACATCAAGTACAATTTCTCAAAGCTGTTCCATACATACCTTCCTTCCCCCTAGATCACATGTCCCATGGGCAACACCTTAGCTTCTGCTGAGCCCCACTCTCCGCTTCAGGGGTCAGCTGACAGATGTGGCCCGACACCTGTCTCTTGGTGCAAAGGGTGGGATTTCATCTCCTCTGTCATCTTCATCAACCAGAGGGGTTGCTGAGTGACTACTCCTCAGGGCCACATTATCAGGGGAGTGTGATGGATCGTTTCTCCAGCCCTGGAAGCCCATTTCTGAAAGGGAGGCTGCTCTGTGTCCTCTGGGGAGGGCGAGGGATGGAGCCTCATTTCCATCCTGACACGTACCTGGAGAGGGGACATAATTTCTCTGAGCCAGAGCTTGATCATCTCTGAAATGGGACGTAGGACACCTCATACCTCAGTCACAGAGCTGTCCTGAGGGGTAAATGAGAAACCCTGCCCAGAGTACACGGCATGTGGTGGGACTTCTGTGGCCCTTTAAATGTCGGGACACGGCAGCAGGGGCGGGCTGAGCCTCGGGGCTGAGGCAGGCACTGTGAGGAGTCATTTCTCATTTCTCCTAATGAGACTACAGACATTAGAGGAGGCAGGCAAATCTCTCTCTGATATGCCTTCAGTTCAAAGTTTTGGAGACAGAAGGTCCTCTGCTTTCTTGGATGTTTCAGAAGCTCCTAGGAGCTGCCCCACATCGTGCCTCTGCGCAGACCCTGATCCAGTTCCTCACCTGCTGAGGTCGATGAGAGACGGTGCCAGGGCAGCGAGGGGTGGCGTTGGCCTAACTGCTGCTCAGGACTGATCCGAATCTTAATATATTTATAGGAAAGATCTGGACCTGTCCCAGTCATCAGTGCAGGGGTCCTCAGATTGTGCAAGATCCAGCCACATCACGCCAGGATTTCAGCCATCTGCTGCCTCCCAGACAGGCAAAAATCCAAAAATTACTAGGATTCTGTGACACACAATTCTCCATTCTTCCATTCACTGACAGCGAAATATGTATGGAGCTCAAAACCCACACTGTTCCACTGGAGGCGTCTAATTAACACAACAAAGGACATAAGAGAGAAATATGGGAAAATTCAAGGGGCAAATCTGAGATGCGATGGCTCTTGCACATTTAAGAAACTGAGAATGTCAAAAATCCCTCTTTGGACCCCTCTTTCCCATTCACACAGGTGCTCACCCTCTTTCTCTCTCTCCTTCTTTCCCTTCAATATCAGAGTTCCAGAGTTTTCTACCTTCCTCGTTAACATCCTTCACTTCCCACTGACTCCTTATCCCACTGCACTATTGATTCTGTCTCCATGACAGCAATGAACAGGCTCCCACCAAGGTCACAAGTCACCTTCCTGTCACTAGCTATGGATATTTGTATAAATATATTAAACATATGAGTATTGCTTTTAATGACCACGTATAACATGCATGCTTGTGCACATAGCTTCTGTCACTTAACAACAAATCTTTGACAGTTTCCCAGGCTCTGGAGCGTGGGGTGCCAGGTACAAACCCAAACTGGCATGCTCCCTAACTGTGAAGTCCTGGGCCAAGTCCTTATTCGCCCTGTCCCTCAGCTTCATCTAGACAAGGAGAATTAGCAACAGTGTCTACCTCATAGGGGTGTTGTGAGCATTAAATGAATCAATACAAGAAAATCGTTAGCACCTAAGAAAAATTTAGCCATAGTTATTTTTCTTATATATCTTTCTTGGCATTGCTATCTCTACAGGCGTGAAAAAATAGGATACAGACTAATGTTTACTCACAATCAATGACACTCGGGGTATGTGGTTAGTGAGTGTATCAGTTTTCTAGGACTGCCGTAACTAACGGGAACTTCATGGTTAGAACAGCAGAAATTCAGGATCTCATAGTTGAGGAGACCGGAAATCTAAAATCCAGGTGTTGGCAGGGCCAAGATCCCTCCAAAGCCTTGAGAGGAGAACCTTTCCTTCCCTCTTCCAGCTTCTGGATGCTGCTGGCTTTCTTTGCTTTGTGGCAGCATAACCTCAGTCTCTGCCTCTGTCTCCACATGATCTTCTTCGCTGTGTGTGTGTGAAATCTCCCTCTCCTTTCTCTTATAAGGACACCAGTCATCAGATCTAGGAACCATCCTAAATTCCAGGATGATCTCTTCTTCACATCTTTAACTTAATTGCATCTGCAAAGACCCTATTTCCAAATAAGCTATAGGGGCGTAGAGTTTGGGGGGAACATTCAATCCACTACAGTGAGACAGGCGAGTTACAATTAAATGTAAGATGAGAGCTTGTGTTTTGTACGTAAATATATAAATGCAAGCACACATGCATAAATATGTAAATACCTGCGTAAGAATACTTCTGGAAGAATATTATGCACAGGAAAACATTAGAAGGGCTTTACTTTGGGTGGGGGGCTTTGAGGTATTATTTTATTTCCCTTTGTATGTCATCTATTTCTAACTATAATAAACACCCATTGCTCTCACAATTACACAAAATATTAAAAAGGCTGGGAAACATAAGCATTTTGTGGCTCAACCACAGGAAAGCCATTCGCTTTAGAATGGGAGCATCCCCGAGACACAGGGAGAGAGGCGGGATGTTGGAGGAGTCCCTTAACAGTGAAACAGGACACGCTTCCCCAAATTCTAAACCACACTGATTAAAATCAATAGTTTAAATGTCTGCCGAGTTAACTGATTGAAAAACATGGGGCCTTAGTTAGTTTTATCTTGCTGTGCCCTGATGAACAGTAAGGTCGAGGGTCTTATCAGATGAGCAGCAGTGGTGTGCACTGGTTGGATGTGGGCCCAGCAGCCACAGGGAATCTGTTCAGATCTCAGTCTGTGGCTCTCTAGCCCCGCCCTAGCTGTGCCTCAGCTCCCTGACGTTTAAAGTTGGGCGAAGACAGATCCTCCTTGTGGGTTGTGGTGAGGATGAAGTGAGTAAGTAAAGGTTCAGCATTTAACAACACTGTCGAACCCTGAGGAAGTCAGCAGTAATAGTAAGCATTCTTATCATGATTATTATTACTAGGATGGACCACTGGTCTTTATACTGTCATTTTTATTATTATGTGGGCTTATATTAATTGGCATAGATTGACCTTTATAATTTTTATATTAAAAAGCATTTTGCAAACCTGAAAGTAGGATATGACCTCATTTCTATTCTTACATATAGTTATATTTGCATAGTAAAATTTCCGAAAAAATATATATTCAAACAGTAACAATGCTTATCCATGAGTAATAGATTTTAAAGGTTTCTAATGATTTTTTTCCTTTCCTGCATTTTCCATTCTTACTTATAACACAAGTGTTTTGGTTTCGGAAGTGAAAACAATAATAAGGATAAATATCCCCAGCCCTTTCCGTAGGACAGTGGCTCAGCGTCAGATCGGAAACACCCCTAAGTCAAGGGAATTAGGTAATAAGGTGGTCCTAGAATTAACTTATGAATCTACCACACGAGAGTTCCCATTGGCAGCTTCAGGGATGTTGCAGGTGCCCGGGGGAAGGCCAGGCAGGAGTCTCCAAGAAGCCTTACATTTCACAGTCAGAGGACATGGCTACATCCCAGGATTTTAATGAAGGTCACGACATGAAAGTAGTTTCACAACATGCTTCTTTCTCTTCTCTCCAAATAAAGCCCCTTGACCTGAAAGCAGGCTCATGGGCTTAACCACCAGGTTAGCCAAGCAGTGACCACCACAGGGGAGGAAAGGGGGAGGGGCAGCATGAGATGGCCCAGCGCTCAGCCCCACCGCTCCCAGAGGGGAGAGCGCTTCAACAGCGGGCTTCAGGGGAAACGTGTAGTCACAGGCACATTCAGCCCAGCGCCCGCGGGCTATCAACACATGTAGAATAAAACCCCTTTGAAGTACCTTCCTCGTGCAATTAAAAATAATAAAAGGAAAGGAAAATACAGACATGCCCAGAACTTGTAATACAAACCAGCTCAAGTTCAAAATGAGACGCATTCCTAAACAAACTGAGGGATTTGGCATTAGTCTGGACACGGGTAAACTAACTCCCTGCAATCACTGTCTTCTCTCCGCGGGACGGCCCGGATTTGGGTCTGGATGATCAGGCCTAGATGAGTAACAGTGTGCAAGAAAGACGGAAAATTAGGCCCGCACAAAGGGGAGGAAGTTTCACATTCAGGATATATTCAGGCGTTGCTTTGCAGTAGCTGGCACCTAAGAAACTCTAAGACTTTGAACACATCGCACAAAAACGTGACTGAAAATAGTATCTGCTGCTTCTGTCCGTGCTCCCTATAGCAAGTAAACCGAGAAAACGGGTGTGTCCCCTTCAGAAGCTCTGAAAGAGAAGCCACGTGGCAAGAAGGCCCAAATGGCAGGGCCAGCTGTTGAGATGTGCATACGCATTTGTTCTCCTCATGCTTCTTCAGCCCTCCTTTCCATGAGATAGCTAGGTATCTATAAACAAACACATGCAACAAAATAATACCATATTTCTTGTATGGAATATATACATACGTACTAAAAGTATAAAGAAATGCGTTAAGAATGAAAAATCCAAGTTCTTGTTAGTGGTTGCCCACAGGCAAGAAGGAGGCTAATGTGATCTGACAAGACTTCAAATGATATTCAGCTATATGTGTATTGTTTTATTTCTTAATATGAGTATATTGAAATCCGTTATATAATTTTCTATAACTTTTTGTATGTCTGAAATATTATATCAAGCACTGCTTGGTGACTTTATATGTTTTCAGCATTGATCTATACTAATTTGGAAAGTTTGGGAAACACAGTGAAGTCCAGTTATAAATATATAATCAATCAGCAAACCTACCACTCATTAATATAAAAAACTATCACATTTCTTCATTCCCTCCCATTATATTCTCTGTGCATGCATAGATACATCACCCGTGTATTTCATATATCTGAAGACTCAGAGTTGCTATAGATCATGAAACCCGCAATTAGATGTGCCCAAGCTTACATCACACCTAACTACAAAACCCATGTCTCTACCCATTGGGATACAGAATCTTTTTCTGTGTCAGGGCTGAGGCCAGCACAGGGGAAATGACAGCCCATGGTCCTGTAGGCAAGGACTGATCTGATATTTGGGACCCAGGTCAACCGACTTTAGTCTGCTGTACAGCAGACCCATCTTGGTACTCTGTTCTTCTGTACTGTCTCCTTTCTAGGGAGCAACGGGTGGCTGCTACTCCAGTGTCAAAACAGAAGGTAAGAACAAGGATCAGAAAGCACATCAAATACAAATAAAGAGAAGATAATTTGTTTTCTCTTTCCCACCATCCCCAGGTAACTTATTCTGCAAGAAATGGCACTATATCCTAAACATCATATAAAGAAAACTAAAAACATCTCATCATTTCAAAAACCATGCAAATCTCAACTTGCATGAGAAATGACAATCAACATACATCAAGACGGCACAGGTGTTAGAAGGATCTGACAAGGATTTTAAAGTAGTCATCATAAAAATGGTTCATTGAGTAATTACAATTGTGCTCGAAATAAATTGAAGAATAGAAATTTGCAGGAAGAAACATAAGATATACAGAAGAACAATATGGATATTTTAGATCTAAAATATACAATAACTGAAATTTTAAAAATTCAGTGGATAGACTCAACAACTGAATGGAGAAGAAAGAGAAAAGAATCAATGAACTTGAGGATAGAACAATAGAAATTACCCAATTTGAGCAAGAGAGAGAAAATAGACTCAAAAAAAAAAAAAGAATAAACACTCAGGGACCTGTGGGAGTATAACAGAAATCTGATATTAGTGTCATGGTTATCTTGGAAAGAAAGGTGAAAAAGCGCATGGATGAAAAAGAATTTGAAGTAGTAAAGGCTGACAACCACGTAAAATAATACAACTCCTGTTGAGGAGATGTGATAGTATGTAGTAAAATTACACAGGTATTTACTGTTGGAACCAGCAATTTCTCTTCTAAGAATCTATCCCAAAGATATAATGCAAAAAGACAAAAAGGCAGAAGCACAAGGCTATTATTAGCAGATCAATTCATAGCATCGGAAGATAAGAAACAAGACAGACATCCACCAATAGGGGGCTGGTTGAATATCCTATAGTACATCCACATCCTAGAGTACTACGCAAGTATAAAACCCATGAGAGATTCCTGTTGGAGAATTATGGCAGAATAGGAAGCTCCAGACCTTGTTCCCCCACAGAGACAACATACAGTCCAGAAAGCCTTTATGAGAATTCCAGAAACAAGTTAAAAAGTTGCTGTACCCTAGGCAAGCACAAAGCCAAGAAGAACTCAGCACGACTGGGAGAAAATACCCAACTTCCAGCATCTCTCTCAGGAGAGAAAGACAAGAGTGATTTGTAGTCCAATGCTCTGCCTTTTCGGGGGCTTCCCAAGGGACTGGTTTCTGTCTCACTTTATCCAAAGGGCTGACAGGGAACCAGTATACTTTGGATGCCTGGAGGCCACTGAGAACAAATGACAGTTCTGCAGCCTATTGCAGAACCAGAAAACCTGCAGTACCACAGACAGACACCAGAGGGAGCAAGAGATTACGAGCTGAAAAAAAAAAAAAAAAAAAACCGACCAACAAATCTCTCTAATTGGGAAATGACATGAACAAGCTCAGAGAAGTTGTATCCACAAAAAAGGTTTGAGAGGTCCCAGAATCTCTAGCTAGGCTAGACCTTCCCCTGTGAAGATATTCCCCTGTACAAAACCAGTCCCAGAAAGACTGGGAGAGGAGGATGCTTTTTCAGATGCATAAATCTCAGCAAAAAGTAGTAAGACATACAGAGAAACAGGGAAACGTGGCCCAACCAAAGGAACAAAATGAATCTCAGGAAACCTGTCATAAAGAAATAAGGATTTATGAATTATCTGACAAAGAATTAAAAATAATTGTCTTAAAGAAGTTCAATGCGTTACAGGAGAATACAGATAGACAAATAAACAAATTCATGAAAAGGATGCATGAACAAAATGAGAATAACAACAAAGGGATAGAAAAGATAAAAAAGCACCAAACAGAAATTCTGTAGCTGCAGAATACAATAACTGAATTAAAAAATTCATTAGAGAGGTGCAAAAGAAGACTTAATCCAGCAAAAGAAAGAAGCAGCAGGCTCAGAGATAGGTCACTTGAAATTACCGAGTCAGAAGAAGAAAAAGAAAAACGTATGGAGAAAAGTGAAGAAAGTTTAAGGGACTCATGAGGACACCAACAAAGAGACCAACACATACCGTAGGGGATTCCAAGAAGGAGGAGAGAGAGAAAGCAGCAGAGACTTTATTTCAAGAAATAATGGCCAAAAATTCCTCAAATCTGAGGAACAAACACACGTCCAAATTCAAAGAGCTCAAATGACTCTAACTAGGATGAACCCAAAGAGGCATTATAATCAAACTGTCAAAAGTCAAGACAAAGAGAGAATCTTGAAAGCAGCAAGAGAAAGTGAACCATCATGTCCCAGGGAGCTCCCATTAGACTATCAGTGGATTTCTCAGAAGAAACGTTACAGGCCAGAAGGGAGTGGGATGATATATTCAAAGTGCTGAAAGAAAAAAAAAGGAATACTCTATCTGGCAAAATTTTCCTTCAAAAATGAAGGAGTAATAAAGACCTCCCCAGACAAACAAAAGCTGAAGTAGTTCATTGCAACCAGACCTACCTTACAAGAAAAGCTAAGGGAGTCCTTCAAGTTGAAACGAAAGGATGTGAGACAGTATCACGAAAGCATGTAAAAATATAAAGGTCTTTGCTGAATGTAAATGTACACACAAATAAAGAATCCTGCAATACGGTTATGGTGGTACATAAATCACTTTTAATTCTGGTATAGAATTCAAAGGTTAAAAGCATAAAAAATAGCTGTAAGTATAAACCTATATTAATGGCTACAAAATATAAAAAGATGTATTTTGTGACATAAATAACATAAAGTGGGGGAAAAATGTAAAGGACTGGAGCTGTTCTATGCAATGGAAGGTACGTTTTTATCAGTTTAAACTATATTGTTATAACTACAGGATGATTTATATAATCCCCATAGTAAACACAAAGAAAATTCCTCTAGAACATACACAAAAGAAAAGGAGAACAGAATCAAAGCATATCGGTATAATAAAATCAATGAAACACAAAGGAAGGCAGCAAAGAGGAAAACAGGGACAAAATAAATGCAAGACATACAGAAAACAATTAGCAAAGTGGCAATAGTCAGTCCTTCCCTATCAGTACTATTACTTTAAATGTAAAAAGACTCAACTCCCCAAAATACACAGGGTGGCTGAATTGATAAAAAACAGTAAGATTCAACTATATGTTCTCTACAAAAGACTCACTTTAGACAAGAAAGATACACATAGGCAAAAATTAAAAGAATGGAAAAAGATATTCCATGCAAATGGTGACCAAAAGAGAGCAGGGGTGACCATACTTATATGAGGAAAAATAGACTTTAGATCAGAATTGTCACAGGAGACAAAGAAGGATATTATAATAATGATAAAAGGGGCAATTCACAAGGAAGTTGTAACAATTATAAATATATATGTACCTAACATCACAGTACCCAAATATAGGAAGTAAACATTGACAAAATTAGAGGGAGAAATAAACAGTAACACAATAATACTAGGAGATTTTCATATCCCAATTTCAATAATGAATAGAACGTCCAGACAGAAGATCAACAAGGAAACACAGGATGTGAACAACACTAGAGACCAATTGCACTTAACAGACATATAAAAGAACACTCCACCCAACAACAATAGAATGCACATTCTGAAGCACACATGGAACATTCTCCAAGACAGAGCACATGTCAGGCCGCAAAACAAGTCTTAACAAATTTAAGGAGGTTGAAATTTTTTTTGACCACAATGGAATGAAACTGGAGATCAATAGCAAAAGGAAAACTGGACAATTCACAAATATATGGAAGTGAAACAACCTACTCCTGAACAACAAATGGGTCAAAGAAGAAATCACAAAAGAGATTAGAAGATATTCTGAGACAACTGAAAATGAAAACAAAAACCACCAAAATTTACGGGATGCAGCAAAAGCAATACTAAGAGGGACATTCACAGGAGTAAAGGTCCAAATCGAAAAAGAAGATCTCTAATCAACAACCTAACTTTACACCTCAAGGAACTAGAAAAAGAAGAACAAACTAAACCCAAAGTTAGTAGAAGGAAAGAAATATAGAGCAGAGATCAAAGAAACAGAGAATGGGGGCTGGTCCCGTGGCCGAGTAGTTAAGGTCACGCGCTCCGCTCTGGTGGCCCAGGGTTTCACTGGTTCGGATCCTGGGCGCGGACATCGCACTGCTCATCAGGCCACGTTGAGGCGGCATCTCACATGCCACAACTAGAAGGACCCACAATTAAAATATACAACTATATGTACTGGGGGGACTTGGGGAGAAAAAGCCGGAAAAAAGAAAGAAAGAGAGAATAGAAAAACAGTATAAAAAAATCAACAATAATAAGAGTTTCTGTTTTGAGAAAATCAACAAAGTTGACAAATTCTTAGCTAAATTAACTAAGAAAAAAGAGAGAAGACTCAAATAAAAATCAGAAATGAAAGAGGAGACATTACAACTGATGCCACAGAAATGAAAAGGACAAGAGATTTCTATGAACAATTACACACCAAAAAATTGGATAACCTAGAAGAAATGGACAAATCCCTGGAATCATACAAACTACCAAGACTGAATAATGAAGAAATAAAAAATCTAAACAGACCTATAACTAGTAAGGAGATTGAATAAGTAATCAAAAAGCTGCCAACAAAGAAATGCTCAAGACCAGATGGCTTCAATGGACAATTCTACAAAAGACTCAAAGAAAAATTAACACCATTTCCCTTCAAATTCTTCCAAAAAATTGAAGAGGAGACAAAACCTCCAAACTCACTTTATGAGGCCAGCATAACCCTGATACCAAAACAAGACAAAAGACACAAGAAAAGAAAACTACAAAACAATATCCGTGATTAATATTGATGCAAAAACCTTCAACAAAATACTAACAAACCGAATTAAACAGCATTTTGCAAAGAAGATATACCACGATCAACTGGGATTTATCCCCACAATGCCAAGATGCTTCAATCTTGTCATTTTAACCACAAACTCTCAACACAAGAAGAAAAAAGATGTGACAATAACAACTTAGAAGGGGAAGAGGAAGAGGAGGGAACCAGCTTAGTCTCAGGAAATAAGAGGCTATCAGAAAATGGACTATCTCATTTATGAGATGTTTTATACAAACCACATGATAACCACTAAACAAATAATTAGAACAGAGAGACAAATTACAAATAAGGAGAAAATTAAGAAAACCAGCATAGTAAACTATCCAACTGAATTGGTAGTGTGAAATACACGGGACCAAAAACAAAGGAAATGCAGGAGAACTGGAAAATGAGTGATAAAATAGCAGCATTAGGTCCCCACATTTCAATATCACTCTAAATGTAAATGGATTGAATTCTCCAATCAAAAGACACAGAGTGGCAGGACGGATTAAAAAGCCACCAGAAATAATCAACAATTACAGCAAAGTTGCAGGGTACAACGATTTGCTGCCACCAGGAAAAACACCTCAGTGCCAGAGACAAGCACAGACTCAGAGTGAAGGGATGGAAGACAATACTCCAAGCTAATAGTGAACAAAAGAAAGTAGGTGTCACCACACTTATATCAGAGAAAGTAGACTTCAAGACAAAACAGGTAAAGAGAGACAAAGAGGGGCAGTATATAAGGATAAAAGGGACACTCCACCAAGAAGACGTAACACTTAGAAATATACATGCACCCAACACAGGAGCACCAAAGTATGTAAAGCAACTATTAACCAAACTAAAAGGAGATATCAACAGCAATACAATAACAGTAGGGGACCTCAACACCCCACTTACACCAATAGATAGATCATCCAGACAGAAAGTCAACAAGGACATTGTAGAATTAAATGAAAAACTAGACCCGATGGACTTAATAGATATTTACAGAACACTCCATCCCCACACAGCAGAATACGCGTTCTTCTCAAGCACTCGTGGAACATTCTCAAGGATAGACCATATGCTGGGAAACAAAGCAAGCCTCAATAAATTTAAGAGGACTGAAATAACATAAAGCATCTTTTCCAACTAAAATGCTATGAAACTAGAAAACAATTACAAGAAAAAAGATGGGAAAGGGGCAAAGATATGGAGATTAAACAACATGCTACCGAACAACCAATGGATCACTGAAGAACTCAAAGGGGAAATTAGATATTATCCGGAGGCAAATGAAAATGAAGAGACAACATACTAACTCATTTGAGATGCAGCAAAAGTGGAGCTAAGAGGGAAATTCATCACAACACAGGCTCACCTCAGCAAACAAGAAAAATCTCAAATAAACAGTCTGAAACTACACCTACCAGAATTGGAAAAAGAAGAACGAATAAAGCCCAAAGTAAGCCGAATGAGGAAAATAATAAAAATTTGAGCAGAAATAAATGAAATTGAAACCAAAGAGACAGTAGAAAGGATCAATGAAACAAAGAGCTGGTTCTTCGACAAAATTAACAAAATTGACAAACACTTGGTCAGGGTCACTAAGAAAAAAAAAGAGAGAGGACTCAAATAAATGAAATTAGATATGAAAGAGGAGAAATTACAATGGATACCACAGAAACAGGAAAGATTACACGAGAATACTATGAAAAACTATACGCCAACCAACTGGACAAGCTAGAAGAAATGGATAAATTCTTAGACTCTTACAACCTGCCTCAACTGAATCAAGAAGAAGTAGAGAATCTAAATAGACCAATCACAAGTAACAAGATTAAAACAGCAATCAAAATCTCCCGAAAAATAAAAGTCCAGGACCAAACTGCTTCTCTGGAAAATTCTACCAAACGATCAAAGAAAATTTAATACCTATCCTTCTCAAACTATTCCAGAAATATTGAGGAAGACATATCACTTCCTAACACATTCTACGAGGCCAACTTCACCCTGATACCAAAGCCAGACAAGGACAACACAAAGAAGGAAAATTACAGGCCAATATCACTGATGAACGTAGATGCAAACATCCTCAACGAAATATTGGCAAACCGAATACAGCAATACATTAAAAACATCATACACCATGATCAAGTGGGATTTATACCAGGGACACAGGAATGGTTCAACATCTGCAAGTCAATCAATGTGATACACCACATTAACAAAATGAGGAATAAATACCACATGATCATGTCAACAGACTCAGAGAAAGCATTCAACAAGATCCAACACCCACTTCTCATAAAAAGGCTCAATAAAATGGGTGTAGAAGGAAAGTACCTCAACATAATAAAGGCCATATACGACAAACCCACAGCCAACATCATACTCAATGGGGAAAAACTGAAAGCCATGCCCCTGAGGACAGGAACAAGACAAGGGTGCCCACTCTCACCACTCTTATTCAACACAGTACTGCAGGTTTTGGCCAGAGCAATTAGGCAAGAAAAAGAAATAAAAGGAATCCAAATAGGCAATGAAGAAGTGAAACTCTCGCTGTTTGCAGATGACATGATTTTATATAGAGAAAACCCTAAAAACTCCATTGGAAATCTACCAGAAATAATCAACAATTACAGCAAAGTTGCAGGGTACAAAATCAACTTACATAGATCAGTTGCATTTCTATACTGTAATAATGAACTAACAGAAAGAGAACTCAAGAACACAATCCCATTCACAATCACAACAAAAAGAATAAAAGATCTTGGAATAAATTTAACCAAGGACGTGAAAGGCCTATACAATGAAAACTACAAGACTTTCCTGAAAGAAACTCATGACGACATAAAGAGATGGGAACACATTCCATGCTCGTGGATTGGAAGAATAAACATAGTTGAAATGTCCACACTACCTACAACAATCTACAGATTCAGTGCAATCCCAATCAGCATCCCAGTGACATTCTTCACAGAAATAGAACAAAGAATCCTAAAATTCATATAGGGCAACAAAAGACCCCAAGTTGCTAAAGCAATCCTGAGAAAAAAGAACAAAGCTGGGGACATCACAATCCCCAACTTCAAAACATACTACAAAGCTATAGTAATCAAAACAGCATGGCACGGGTGAAAAAACAGGAACACATATCAATGGAACAGAATTGAAAGCCAAGAAATAAAACCACACATCTACAGACAGCTATTCTTTGACAAAGGAGCTGAGAACATACAATGGAGAAAGGAAAATCTCTTCAACAAATGGTGTTGGGAAAACTGGACAGCCACATGTAAAAGGATGAAAGTAGACCACTCTCGTGGCATTCACAAAAATGAACTCAAAATGGATCAAAGATTTTAAGGTAAGACCTGAAATCATAAGACTTCTAGAAGAAAATATAGGCAAGACACTTTGTGACATCAGTCTTAAAAGGACCATTTCAGACATCATGTCTTCTTGGACAAGGGAAACAAAAGAAAGAATAAACAAGTGGGACTTCATCAGACTAAAGAGCTTCTACAAGGCAAGGGAAAACAGGACTGAAACGAAAAGACAACCCACCAACTGGGAAAAAATATTTGCAAATCATATACGTGACAAAGGGTTAATCTCCATAATATATAAAGAACTCACACAACTCAACAACAAAAAACTAAACAACCTGAGCAAAAAATGGGCAGGGGATGTGAACAGACATTTCTCCAAAGAAAATATAAAGACAGCCAATAGGCACATAAAATGATGCTCATTATCACTGATCAACAGGGAAATGCAACTCAAATCTACACTAAGATATCACCTTACACCCGTTAAAACGGCTATAATAATCAAGACAAAAAACAACAAATCTCAGAGAGGTTGTAGAGAAAAAGGAACCCTCATACATTGCTGGTGGGAATGCAAACTGGTGCAGCCACTATGGAAAACAGTATGGAGATTTCTCAAAAAATTGAAAATAGAAATATCATCTGACCTAGCCACGCCACTACTGGGTATCTATCCAAAGAACTTGAAATCAGCAATTCAGAGAGACTTATGCACCCCTATGTTCATTGCAGCATTATTCACAATAGCCAGGACATGGAAGCATCTAAGTGCCCATCAACTGATGACTGGATAAAGAAGATAAGGTATATATACCATGGAATACAATAGAATATATACAACGGAATGCCATAAAAATTGACAAAATCGTCCCATTCAGAACAACATGGATGGACTTTGAGGGTAGTATGTTAAGCGAAATAAGCCAGATAGAGAAAGACGAACTCTGTATGACTCCACTTATATGTGGAAGATAAACAAACACATGGACAAAGAGAACAGATTAGTGGTTACCAGGGGGATTGGGGGGGTGACGGGTGGGCACTAAGGGTGAAGGGGCACACCTATAAGATGACTGACAAATAAGAAGGTACAACTGAAATTTCACAATGTTGTTAAGTATCATAACCTCAATTAAGAAAGAAAACTCTGGTGATTGTCTCAATTGTGCACACAAAACATCTGAGAAAATCCAAGCCCTTTCATGATAAAAACTCTCAACAAACTAGGAATAGAAGGAAATTACCTCAACACAATAAAGGCCATATATGAAAAGGCCACAGCTAACATCATACTCAATGGTGAAAAACTTGAAGCTTTTCCTGTGAAGGAAGGATGCCCACTGCCACCACTTCTACTAAACACAGTACTTGAAGTCCTAGCCAGAGTAATTAGGCAAGAAAAGGAAATAAAGGTCATCCAAAGCGGAAAGGAACAATGAAATTATATCTGCTCACAGATGACATGATCTTACATGTAGAAAACTCTAATGATTCCAACAAAAAAACTGTTAGAACAAATAAACAAAGTCAGCAAAGTTGCAGGATACAAAATCAACCCACAAAAATAAGTCACATTTTTATACAAGAAAAATGAACAATATGAAAAGGAAATTAAGAAAACAATTTCATTTAAAACAGTATGAAAAAGGAATAAAATAGTTAGGAATAAACTTAACCAAGGAGGTGAAAGACTTATATACTGAAAACTACAAAACTTTCCTCAAAGAAAGTAAAGAAGACATAAATAAATAGAAAGACATCTTGTGTTCATGGAGTGAAAGACTTAATTTTGTTAGAATGTCCATACTTCCCAAAGCAATCTACAGAATCAATGAAATCCCTATCAAAATCTCAATGCTATTTTTTGCAGAAAGAGAAAAACACATCCTAAAAGTCATAGGGAATTTCAAAGGACTCCCCAAACTTGAGAACACTGATGTTGAGAAAGAAAAACAAAACTGAAGGCCTCACACTTCCTGATTTCAAACATATTACAAAGTTACAGGACTCAAAACACTACAGCACTGGCATAAATACAGACATATAGACCAATGGAACAGAATAGTGAGCCTAGAAATAAACCCTTGCATATATGGTCAAATGATCTTTGACAAGCGTGCCAAGGTTACATAATAGGAAAGGATAGTCAGTTCAACAAGTGGTGCTGGGAAAACTCCACATATACATGCAAAAAAAATTAAGCTGGACCCCCTCCCTTACACCATGCACAAAAACTAACTCAAAATGGATTAAAGACCTAAACATAAGACCTGAAACTATAAAACTCCTAAAAGGAAACAGAGGAAAAGCTTCATGACATTGGATTTGACAATGATTTCTTGGGTATGATATCAAAAGCACAGGCAACAAAAGCAAAAATAGACAAATGAGACTACATCAAACTTAAAAACTTCTGTGCAGCAGAGGAAACAGCAAAGTAAAAAGGCAACCTACAGAATAAGAGAAAATATTTGCAAATCATATGTCTGATAAGGGGTTAATATCCAAAATATATAAAGAACTCCTACAACCCAACAACAATGAAAAAACAAATAACCAGATTAAAAAATGGGCAAAGGACTTCAATAGACATTTCGTCAAAGAAGATACACAAATGGCCAACAGGCATATGAAGAGATGTTCCACATCACCAATCATCAGGGAAATGCAAATCAAAACCACAATAAGACATCACCTCACACCTGTTTGGATGACCACTATCAAAAAACAGCAAATATTACAATAGCCAAGATATGGAAACAACCTAAATGCCCATTGACAGATGAATGGATAAATAAGGTGTGATATATACATATACAATGGAATACTCTTCAGCCATAAACATTTGAAATCTTGCCATTTGCCACATCCTGAGGGAACTTGAGGGTATTATGCTAAGTGAAATAAGTCAGACATAGAAAAATAAATACCATACGATCTCACTTTATATGTATAATCTAATAGAAAGAAAACAAGCTCAGATACAGAGAACAGAGTGGTGGTTGCCAAATGCTGGGGGCGGGGGGTAGGCAAAAGGAGTGAAAAGAGTCAAAAGGTACAAACTTACAGTTAAAAAATAAATAAGTCATGTATGTAATGGACACCATGATGACTATAGTTAATAATACTGCATTACATATTTATAGTTGCTAAGAGAGTAAATCTAACTTCTCATCAGAAGAAAAAAATTCTCTAACTATATATGGTGACAGATGTTAACTAGACATATTGCAGTGATCATTTCGCAATGAATATAAATGTCGGACCATTATGCTGTACACCTGAAACTAATATAATGTTGTATGTCAATTATACCTTATTTATAAAAACAAATAACAAGTGTTGGTGAGAATGTGGAGGAATTAGAACCCTAGTGGACTGTTGATAGGAATGTAAAATGGTACAGCCGCTATGGAAAACAGTACGGAAGTTAGTGAAAAATTAAAACACATGATTCGGCAATCCCACTTCGGGGTATATAGACAAAAGAATGGAAAACAGGATCTTGAAGAGGTATTTAAGCAGCCAGGTGAGTAAAACTATTCACAATAGCCAAGAGCTGGAAGAAACCTGTCTGTCCACCTACATACAAATGGATAAACAAAATGTGTTATATACATACAGTGGAATACTATTCAGCCTTAAAAAAGAAGGATAGCCTGTCTTATGCTACAACATGGATGAACCTTGAAGACATCATAAGTGAAATAAGCCAGTTACAAAAACATAAATACTGCATGCTTCCACTGATATGAGGTGTCTAAAGTAGTCAAATTCATAGAAACAGAAAGTAGAATGGTGGTTCTAGGGGCTGTGGGAGAGGAAAAAGGGAAGCTGTTGTTCAATGAGCGCAGTTTCAGTTTTGCAAGATGAGGAAGTTCTAGAGATCTGTTGCACAACAATGTGCACACAGTGAACACTATTGTACTATACACTTAAAAATGGTTAAGATGGTAAATTTTATGTTATGTGTTTTACCTCAATACAAAAAAATTTTTAAAAATAAAGCAATGAGGACTTCCTCTCTATACTGGTATGGAGCAATCGCCAAGATACACTGCTAAGTGAAAAAGGCAAGGTGCAAACACCAGATGATTTCACTCATATGTGGAATATAAACAAGCACATGGACAAAGCAAACAAACAATTCAGGGGTTACCAGGGGAAGGGGGGTGGGGGTGGGTACGGGGGATGAAGGGGAGCACTTCTGTGGTGACAGTCAAGAAATAACGTACAACTGAAATCTCACATTGATGTAAACTATTATGAACACAATTTAAAAAAAGAAAAGAAAAAGGCAAGATGCAGAAAAATGTGTAGAGCTGCTGGTGTCCAAGACCATACGCACCAGCCACACATGGCTATTTAAATTTAATGAAATCAAAATTCAGTTCCCCATTTGCACTCACCAGGTTTCAGGTATTCAATAGGTAGCTAATGGCTCCTGTGTTGGAAAATAGACACAGAATATTTTCATCTCCACAAAAATCTCTGTTGGAGATGTTCCCGAGAGATCTTGTCAAGATGGCGGCATAAGCAGACTCTGAACTCATCTCCTCCCACGAACACAACCAGGTTACAAGTGTTTTTGGAAAAATTACCCTGGAGGGAAAACTAAAAACTGGATAAAAAGAACCCCCACAACAAGGGACAGTCCTGACTAAGGAGGAAGAGGCAGAAATTCCTGCTGGAGAGGAAAAAAGCCACCTTTGGGAGCAGCGGAGCTTCTCAGATGGCCAGGTGGGAGCCACCCTAAGGTGCGCAGCCCTCCCTGGAGGAGTGAGGACCGGAGTGGGGGCCGATACTGCTATAAGCATCCTTCAGACTCAGCCCAACTGAGACGGAGGTCTTACTGTCTGACTTTGCTGGCTATTAACTGCAGCGAGGATACCCCTAGAAAAGCTGAAAAGACCCGGGTCTTAAACGGCCTACGCACAAACTCACTCATTGCAGCAACCTAAAATCACCAGAGAGAAGGCTGACAGTCCTTTGCTGAAACGAGACTCACCTGGTGGGTTCTGGGGGCATCTTGGTGAGAGGAGGGACCTCTCTGGAGACTGAGACATTGCTGGGGGACATTGTTCTGAACTGGTCCAGGCGTGCTGACACAGACTCTGGTGGGAGCCATTGAGGTTCACCCCTTGGCCTGTTAGCCCAGGGGACTGCCATGCCCACTAGAGCACAGATTT
>NW_025794183.1:13181-25198 GCF_021613505.1 Equus quagga | reverse complement strand
ATCCAGTTCAGCCAGGGCAAGCAACCCACCCTAGGGATCGGCTCCACCTAACAGCAAGCCCTCAGGCTACTTTTCAGCCTGCACTGACTGCCTGGATCCTCTGCAGGCAGGCAAGGGTGTCTGCCTCTGTGGGGCAGGGCCTGTGTGAGCACCAGGTGAACTGCAAGGGTCACTGGTGGAGAGGTAGGGGCCTCTGCAGTGTGGCATCAGGGTACGCTCCGGGGGGTTGAGAAGTGTGCACGGACTAGGACTGTGTTGACTGTGTATGTGGTCCTGTGGGGGGTGAGGCTTATCAGCAGCAGAAGACCTGTGCTTCACAAATTGCCATAAAAAGGATCAGCCACACCTTCCAAAGCCTGAAACAATTGAATGCACCCCTGCCTAGGGCCAGCCCCACTCAGCTGCACTCCTAAGAGAACTGACAACAGCCTTCTAGGCCTGAGGCCTATAGCAACTGTGAGCCCCTGAGCCTAGCAACCAGCTACACTGGGTACCAACCCAATGAAGAGGAAAGCTGCAATAGGACTGTTTATCCCAAGGTATTTTATTCTTTTCGTTGCGATTGTGAATGGGATTGAGTTCTTGAGTTCTTTTTCTGTTAGTTCATTGTTAGTGTATAGAAATGCTACTGATTTATGTATGTTGATTTTATACCCTGCTACTTTGCTGTAGTTGTTGATTATTTCTAATAGTTTTTCTATGGATTCTTTGGGGTTTCTATATATAAGATCATGTCGTCTGCAAACAGCGAGAGTTTTACTTCTTCGTTACCTATTTGGATTCCTTTTATTTCTTTTTCCTGCCGAATTGCTCTGGCCAACACCTCCAGTACTATGTTGAATAGGAGTGGTGAAAGTGGGCACCCTTGTCTTGTTCCTGTCCTCAGAGGGATGGCTTTCAATTTTTGTCCATTGAGTATGATGTTGGCTGTGGGTCTGTCATATATGGCCTTTATTATGTTGAGGTACTTTCCTTCTATACCCATTTTATTGAGGGTTTTTATCATAAATGGGTGTTGGATCTTGTCGAATGCTTTCTCTGCATCTATTGAGATGATCATGTGGTTTTTGTTTTTCATTTTGTTGATGTAGTGTAGCAATCTACAGATTCAATGCTATCCCAATCAGAATCCCAAGAACATTCTTCACAGAAATTGAACAAAGAATCCTAAAATTCATATGGGGCAACAAAAGACCGCGAATTGCTAAAGCAATCCTGAGCAAGAAAAACAAAGCCAGCGGAATCACAATCCCCGATTTCAAAACACACTACAAAGCTACAGTTATCAAAACAGCATGGTACTGGTACAAAAACAGGTCCACAGATCAATGGAACAGAATCGAAAGCCCAGAGATAAAGCCACACATCTATGGACAGCTAATCTTTGACAAAGGAGCAGAGGGCCTACAATGGAGAAAAGAAAGTCTCTTCAACAAATGGTGCTGGGAAAACTGGACAGCCACATGCAAAAGATTGAAAATTGACCATTCTTTTTCACCACACACCAAAATAAACTCAAAATGGATCAAAGACCTAAAGATTAGGCCTGAAACAATAAGTCTTCTGGAAGAGAATATAGGCAGTACACTCTTTGACATCAGTTTCAAAAGAATCTTTTCAGACACTATAACTCCTCAGTTGAGGGAAACAATAGAAAGAATAAACAAATGGGACTTCATCAGACTAAAGAGCTTCTTCAAGGCAAGGGACAACAGGATTGAAACAAGAAAACAGCCCACTAATTGGGAAAAAATATTTACAAGCCACTTATCCGACAAAGGCTTAATCTCCATAATATACAAAGAACTCACACGGCTCAACAACAAAAAAACAAACAACCCAATCAAAAAATGGGCAGAGGACATGAACAGACATTTCTCAAAAGAAGATATGAATATGGCCAAGAGACACATGAAAAGATGTTCATCATCGCTAATCATCAGGGAAATGCAAATCAAAACTACACTAAGATATCACCTTACACCCGTTAGATTGGCAAAAACATCCAAAACCAAGAGCGACAAATATTGGAGAGGTTGTGGAGAAAAAGGAACCCTCATACACTGTTGATGGGAATGCAAACTGGTACAGCCACTATGGAAAACAGTATGGAGATTTCTCAAAAAGTTAAAAATTGAAATACCCTATGACCCAGCCATCCCATTACTAGGTATCTATCCTAAGAACCTGAAATCAGAAATCCCAAGAGTCCCTTGCACCCCTATGTTCATTGCAGCATTATTTACAATAGCCAAGATGTGGAACCAACCTACATGCCCAGAAACTGATGATTGGATAAAGAAGATGTGGTATATATACACAATGGAATATACTCAGCCATAAAAAAAGACAAAATTGGCCCATTCACAGCAACGTGGATGGACCTCGAGAGTATTATGTTAAGCGAAATAAGCCAGTCAGAGAAAGATGAACTCTATATGACTCCACTCATAGGTGGAAGTTAGTATATTGACAAGGAGATCTGATTGGTGGTTACCAGGGAAAAGGGGGGGTGGGGGTGAGGGCACAAAGGGGGAAGTGGTGTACCCACAACATGACTAACAAAAATGTACAACTGAAATCTCACAAGGTTGTAATCTATCATAACATTAATAAAAAAAAAAGCAATCAGAAATGAAGAATACAGTACTGGAAATGAGAAGTTCACTAGAGGGACTCAATAGCAGAGTAGAGGATGCAGAAGAATGGATCAGCGAGCTAGGTGAAAGACTAGAGGAAATCACCCAAGCAGAACAGAAAAACGAATTAGACAGAATGAGAACAGTCTAAGGGAACTCCGGTACAATATGAAGTATGCTAACATTTGGATTATAGGTGTCCCAGAAGGAGAAGAGAGAGACAAAGGGGCAGAAAATTTATTTGAAGATATAATAGATGAAAATTTTCCTAATCTTAGGAAGAAAACACACATCCAAGTTCATAAAGCACAGAGAGCTCCAAGTAAGATAAGACCAAAGAGGCCCACACCAAGACATATTACAATTAAAATGTCCAAAATTAAAGACAAAGAGAGAATCGTAAAAAGCAGCAAGAGAAAGGTCACAAGTGACACATAAAGGGAAGCCCATCAGGCTATCAGGGGACTTCTCAGCCGAGACCCTACAGGTGAGAAGAGAAATGCAAGATGTATTTAAAGTGCTAAAAGGAAAAACCTACAGCCAAGAATACTCTATCCACCAAGGTTGCCATTCAGATTGGAAGGAGAGATAAATAGCTTCCCAGACAAGCAAGAATTAAAGGAGTTTATCACCAAGAAACCAGTTCTACAAGAAATGCTGAAGGGACTTATTTAAGTGGGAAAGCAATGACCACAAATAGAGATAAAAAAAATTATTATCAAAAAACCAAAACAATGACAACAAAAAACAGGCAATAAAATCACTGGAAAAGGTAAAGATATAGTAAAGGTAGCAGATCAACTATCTGTGAAGATAATATGAAGATTAAAAGACAAATGTACTAAAATCACCTATTTCAATGATAAGAGGGTAATGGATAGACACACATTAAACAAGAGGCTATATATGATTTGGAAAACATAAAATGTGGGAGGAGGGGAGTGAAAAAGTAGAGCTTTTAGAAAGAGGTCAAGCTAACGAGTCTATCAACTCGATATAGACTGTTATATACATAGAATACTAAATAGGATCCTCATGGTAATCACAAATCAGAAACCTATAATAAGCAAGCAAGAAAGTAAGACAAAAGAAATCAAACATATTACTAAAGATAGCCATCAAACCAGAAGGGAAGAAAGCAAGAGAAAAAGACAGGTACAGAGAAGAACTACTAAAATGCTCAGAAAAAAAATAAGTAACAAAATGGCAATAAATACACATTTACTAATAGCCACTTTAAACATCAATGGACTAAATGCTCCAATCAAATGCCATAGGGTGGCCAATTGGATAAAAAAACAAGACCCATGTATATGCTGCTTCCAATGACACACTTCAGACCTAAAGACATTCACAAACTGAAAGTGAAAGGATGGAAATAGATATTCCATGCAAATGGCAAAGAAAAGAAAGCAGGGGTAGCAATAGTTATATCAGATAAAATAGACTTTAAAACAAAAACTGTACCAAGAGACAAGACGGGCACTACATAATGATAAAAGGAACAATCCAACAAGAAAATATAACACTTGTAAATATCGATGCACCTAAACATACAAAGCAATTATTAACAGACATAAAAGGAGAAATAGACAGTAACACAGTAATAGCAGGGGAATTTAACACTCCACTCACACCAATGGATAGATCATCCAAACAGAAGATCAGTAAGGAAACACTGGCCTTAAAGGACACATTAGACCAGATGGATTTAGTAGATATATACAGAACATTCCATCCAAAAATCACAGAATACACATTCTTTTCAAATGCACATGGAAGATTATCCTGGATAGATCACATATTAGGCCACAAAACAAGTCTCAATAAATTTAAGAAAACAGAAATAATACCATGCATCTTTTCTGACCACAAAGGAATGAAACTAGAAGTCAACTACAGGAATAAAACCAGAAAAGCCGCAAAAATGTGAAGATAACCAAAATGCTACTGAAGAACGATTGGGTCAATGAAGAAATCAAAGAAGAAATGAAAAAATTCCTGGAGACAAATGAAAATGAAAATACGACATGCCAAAATCTGTGGGATACAGCAAGAGTGGTTCTAAGAGGGAAGCTCATAGCAGTTCAGGCCTACCTCAACAAAGAAGAAAAATCTCAAATAGACAATCTAAAAGCACATCTAAAGGTACTGGACAAAGAACAACAAACAAAGCCCAAAATCAGCAGAAGGAAGGAAATAATAAAAATCAGAGCAGAAATAAATGATATAGAGACTAAAAACACAATAGAAAAAATAAATGAAACCAAGAGTTGGTTCTTTGAAAAGATAAACAAAATTGACAAACGCTTAGCTAGACTCACCAAGAAAAAAAGAGAGAAGGCTCAAATAAATAAAATCAGAAATGAAAGAGGAGAGATTACAACAGATATCTCAGAAATACAAAAGATAAGAGAATACTATGAAAAGCCATATGCCAACAAATTGGATAATCTAGAAGAAATGGATAAATTCTTAGAAACATACAACCTTCCAAAACTGGACCAAGAAGAGGTAGGAAATTTGAATAGACCTATCACCAGTAAGGAGATTGAAACAGCAATCAAAAACCTCCCAAAAACTAAAAGTTCAGGACCAGATGGCTTCCTGGTGAATTCTACCAAACATTCAAAGAAGACTTAATACCTATCCTTCTCAAACTCTTCCAAAAAATTGAAAAGGAGGGGAGGCTTCCTAACTCATTCTACGAAACCAACATTATCCTGATACCAAAACCAGACAAGGACAACACAAAACAGAAAATTACAGGCCAATATCACTGATGAAAATCGATGCAAAAATCCTCAACAAAATACTAGCAAATCGAATACAACAATACATTAAAAAGATCATACATCATGATCAAGTGGGTTTCATTCCAGGGATGCAGGGATGGTTCAACATCCGCAAATCTATCAACGTGATACACCACATTAACAAAACGAAGAATAAAAATCACATGATCATCTCAATACATGCCGAGAAAGCATTTGACAAGATACAGCATCCATTTATGATAAAAACTCTAAATAAAATGGGTATAGAGGGAAAATACCTCAACATAATAAAGGCCATGTATGACAAACCCACAGCAAATATCATTCTCAATGGAGAAAAATTGAAAGCTATCCCTTTAAGAACAGGAACCACACAAGGATGCCCACTGTCACCACTCTTACTTAACATAGTATTGGAATTCCCAGCCAGAGCAATCAGGCAGGAAAAAGAAATAAAAGGGATCCACATTGGAAAAGAAGAAGTGAAACTGTCATTCTTTGCAGACGACATGATTTTATATCTAGAAAATCCTAAAGAATCCACTAAAAAACTTTTAGAAACAATAAAGGAATACAGTCAAGTCACGGGATACAAAATCAATGTACAAAAATCGGTCGCATTTCTATACACTAACAACGAAGTAGTAGAAAAGGAAATTAAGAAGACAATCCCATTTACAACTGCAACAAAAAGAATAAAATACCTAGGAATAAACTTAACCAAAGAGGTGAAAGATCTCTACACCGAAAACTATCAAACACTGTTGAAAGAAATCGAAGAAGACACAAAGAAATGGAAAGATATTCTGTGCTCTTGGATTGGAAGAATTAACATCATTAAAATGTCCATACTTCCTGAAGCAATCTATAGATTCAACGCAATCCCTATCAAAGTTCCAACAACATTTTTCACAGAAATAGAACAAAGAATCCTAAAATTTATACGGAACAACAAAAGACCCCAAATAGCCAAAGGATTCCTGAGAAAAAAGAACAAACCTGGAGGTATCACACTCCCTGATTTCAAAATATACTACAAAGCCATAGTAACCAAAACAGCATGGTACTGGCACAGAAACAGACACAGAGACCAATGGAACAGAATCGAGAGCCCAGAAATAAACCCACACATTTATGGACAGCTAATATTCGACAAAGGAGCCAAGAGCATACGATGGACAAAGGAGAGTCTCTTCAATAAATGGTGTTGGGAAAACTGGACAGCCACATGCAAAAGAATGAAAGTAGACCATTCCCTTACACCATGCACAAAAATCAACTCAAAACGGATTAAAGACTTGAATGTAAGACCCGAAACCATGAAACCTCTAGAAGAAAACATAGGCAGTATGCTCTTTGACATCGGTCTGTGCAGCATATTTTCAAGAATCATGTCGGACCGGGCAAGGGAAAAAAAGAAAAAGATGAACAAATGGGACTACATCAAACTAAGAAGCTTCTGCACAGCAAAGGAAACCATCAACAAAATGAAAACACAACCTAACAATTGGGAGAAGATATTTGAAAACCATATATTGGATAAGGGGTTATATCCAAATTATACATAGAACTCATACAGCTCAACAACAAAAAACCTAATAACCCAATTAAAAAATGGGCAAAAGATCTGAACAGAGATTTCTCCAAAGAAGATATACGGATGGCCATCAGGCATATGAAAAGATGCTCAACATCATTAGCTATCAGGGAAATGCAAATCAAAACTACAATGAGGTATCACCTCACGCCCATCAGAATGGCTATAATTAACAAGACAGGAAACAACAAATGTTGGAGAGGATGTAGAGAGATGGGAACTCTTGTACACTGCTGGTGGGAGTGCAAACTGGTGCAGTCACTATGGAAAGCAGTATGGAGTATCCTCAGAAAATTAAGAATAGATCTACTATATGATCCAGCTATCCCACTGCTGGGTATTTATCCAAAGAACATGAAAACGCAAATGCATAAAGATACATGCACCCCTATGTTCATTGCAGCATTATACACAATAGCCAAGACTTGGAAGCAACCTAGGTGTCCATCAAGGGACGAACGGATAAAGAAGATGTGGTATTTCTATGTGATGGAATACTACTCAGCCATAAGAAATGATGAAATCTGGCCATTTGTGACAACATGGATGGACCTTGAGGGTATTATGCTGAATGAAATAAGTCAGAGGGAGAAAGTCAAATACCATATGATCTCAATCATAAGTAGAAGATAAAAACAACAACAAACAAACACATAGTGACGGAGATTGGATTGGTGGTTACCATGGGGGACGGAGGGAAGGCAAAAGGTGTGATTAGGCTCACATGTGAGGGGATAGACTATAATTAGTTTTTGGGTGGTGAACATGATGTAATCTACACAGAATTTGAAATATATTATGATGTACATCCAAAAGCTATATAATGTTATAACCCAATGTTACTGCAATTAAAAAAAATCAATTAAAAAAATTTCTATTGGACTTTACTTGTGTAGAATGTGCCAACTTTTACCTACGAGGTAGGGAGAAAACTCATATATATGTTATATTTGCTTATATTTTACAAACTGAAGGTTAAGAAAAACTGATAAAAACCTATACAGAGATGCGGGAGCATCCCAGGAAGGAAGCTAAGAATGTACATTCTCTTGAAAATATGATACAAATTTACTGACTTCATGCACTAAAAAGGGCAAGAAACCGTGGCCAATCAGGGAGAAATGAGTGACTCTAGGCCCCAGGTTAAATCCTCTAAACCATCACACTAAAGGAGCTCAGTCTCCTCTGGAGCAACGGTTGACTCCAGCCCTGCAGAAGGAATTACACTGCATGTGTCCGTACCAAACTCTCATACCAGAAAGCATGTCAAAAAGATTCAGAAGCTAACTCGAAGGGTCTCCCAATGGCCAAAGACAGAACAATTTGACATCGAGTAAAATAACGACTACAATGGACTAAGGCACATCAAACATACAAACATGTACGAGTCATGATGACATTCTTAAGAAAAGCAACACAAACAAAACCAACACAGGGCTCACATTTGGAGGATCCTGGGGAAACAACTCATTACTTTAAAAGGTGGAAATACAGCAAAAAATTAAACATTCATCCTTCCCTTCCTGTGCAAACCATACCTCAGGGAAACCTAATAGTTTATAGGCGGAAGTTCCTTTTATAGAATTCCAGCTAATGAATGGAGAAGAAATTACAGAATTAGAACATCATCCTCCCACTGCCTTTAAGGAAATGCAGATCTAGGCAACTATTTTCAGAGGCTCCAAAAAACATGAGGTAAAAACCAGTTGTGGGGCCAGCCCAGGGGCGTAGTGGTTAAGTTCTTGCACTCCATTTCGGCAGCCTGGGGTTCGCGGGTTCAGATCCTGGGCATGGACCTACACACCACTCAACAAGCCATGCTGTGCTGGCATCCCACATAATATACAGGAAAACTGGCACAGATGTTAGCTCAGTGACAATCTTCCTTGAGTAAAAAGAGGATGATTGCCAACAGCTGGTAGCTCAGGGCCAATCTTCCTCACCAAAACAAACAAACAACAACAAAAAAACCTTAAAAAACTTGTAAAAAAAAAAAAGCAGAAGGGAAATTTTATAACAGATGGGTCAGGCTGACAACATCTGAACCCAGTGATGGATCTTTGCATCACAACAGGAGAGACAACCAGACATGATGAGCCTCCTGGTGTACAAGTACAACACCGCATCTGAAGTACTCTGGCCAAAATATCCGAATTGGATCAAGATTCTAAATCTAATCAGCAATTTAAAGGAAATGAGGAGGGGCAGAAGAACATAAACAACACAAGAAGGATATAATCAACATAATCCAGAATGCACATTCCACGGGACAAAAGATGCAGTTTCTTAAGCAAATAACTGGAAGGTTAAAAACAACAAGGGGGCCTTCTTTATAATAAAAGACACTTAAGAGCTCAGTGAAATTAAAATTAAAACCACAATGAGATACTATAACACGTTCACATAAATAACAAAAATGAAAAAGATGGAAAACACCAAGTGTTGGTGAGGATTGGGAACATAGCCTGGAACAACTACTTTGAAAAACTGCTTGGCAGTATCTACTGAGCGCCTCATACACAGACCCTATGACTCAGAAATGCCTCTCTTAGGTACATGCCCGAAAGAAAGGAAAATAATTGTCCATCCAAAAGCTATGTTCAAGATCACTCATAGCAACATTATCCATAATAAGTCAACAACTGGAAAATATCCAAATCCCCATAACAGATGCACATATATTGTGACATATGCACACAATGTAATATTATACACCAAAGAGAATGAATAATCTACAGACAGCAATAACGTAAATCACACACACCTTATGTTCATTGAAAGGAGCCAGACATAAAAGAGAACACGGCACATAATTTCAGGAATGTTTCTTCTAATCTCTCAATTGAGTTTGGGGAAAGAGAGGAAAATCAATACCCCACATCCTTCTATTTGAAGCCACTTAGTGTCCTCTTCTATTACCTGCAGGATAAGCTCAGAGAAGGATGAATCCTCTGAGTCCTTGAAGAGTGATTCACTAAACACAGGAACAAGGCTAGTGCCATGTGGGATGGACAGGGAACTGGGTGTGAGACAGGAGACGCTCCTGGCCCCAGAGGCAGACCTAACCCATGAATTCTGGGTGGCCCTGGGTAAGTCACCACACCTCCTCTGGCCCCACCTGCCAAAGAGGGTCAGATCAGCCCTGCTCCCCAACCAACAAAAAACAAAAACTGGAGCAGAGAGCGATGTGATTCCCATCTGAAAAGCACTGAGTTCAAAAGGGAAAAGAATCCACCACGGAAGTCCAAGGAATTATTGCAACAGCCAAGCTGTGTAATGCACAGTATCTGTGATAATTATTACTTTTTTGCTTTTATAATTACTACCTTTTCATTTTTCTTAAATAAATACCCTCTGTATATGGACAAATGCCTACAGAAGCATAGTTTTCAGCCAAAGAGATACGGCCCCAGACTAACATCAACCACTATGGGTTGACATAGTTAAACACGTCTCTTTCTTCTTGCTAAATGTGCTGGCTAGCAGAGTGGGCTCTGGAGAGAGACTAGGTGCAAAGCCTAGTTCTGCCACCTACAAACTGTGTGAGTGTGAACACTTTTACTTTCCCTCACAGACACTGGATTGGCTCCTGTCTGCCCCTTTAACCTCATCCCCAACACCTGCACTTTGCCTGCCAGGCTCCAGCCACTCAATCTTGTCGTCTGCTCCTGGAACAACTGGTGCTCACACAAATCAAAGGGCCGCTGACCCAAAGCCCTGGCCTGTATGTAGTTCAGGACTCAGCTCAAATGTCACTTCCTGAGAAAGACCTTCACTGACAACCCCAGCTACAATCATCCATGATCCATCATTTTCTATTCTATTTATGTGTTTATTTTCTTCAAAGCACTCATCCCCACATGAAATCACCCCGCTTATTGACTGACCTGCTTATTGCCGGTTTTCCCAAACTAGACTGAAAGCTCCAGGGACCCTCCCTGTCTTATTCTCTATGCTGTGTCCCCTGTGCCTAGTTCAGTGCCTCACATATAAATCACTGATAAAGTTGTACTTACATGAAGGAATTGTTACCTATTTGACACACAAGAGTCGACACAGATATTTAAAGCTGAGTGACAGGAGAAACTGACAAAGAAATCAGACATCAAAGGATTCAAAATGTTAAGAACGCCCTGTTGTAAATCCACAGAAGTGCTTTTTAAACTGGGATGAGCCAGAACCAACTAATTGAATGAAATTCTTCAAAATACAGCCATCTCCCATTCACCTCCCTGTTTTGGATACAGCAGACCTAGGGTGGGCGCAGGAACCTCAATTTGCACAAGCACTCCCTGATGATTTTGAGAAAGTGGTCCATGGACCACACTTGGAAATATCCTGACCTAAACATGTGACATTTGTGCACCACTAATTTAATGCCTACCACGCAGAGTTCTACAATAACTGGGACGTCTCTGTTAATGCAATTATTTGAAAATGTACTGGTCCTTCCTCCCACCCACCACCACAAATTGCTTTCCCACATGGGATCACACTTAAACTCCAGATTATTCCCGGGTGGTTGGCAGCAGTGGGTACTGTTATCCTGCTGTATAGACAAGGCTGATGGAAGGGTAGTGACTTACCTGAAGTGTCCCAATGATGGGACCCTGATCTCCTCACTCTTGCTCCAGGAACCTGTCTGCACACGCGCCAGCACACTTGGTTCTTCTCTGTCAGCTCCTGCTTCTGAGGCTCAGAGTCCACACCCTCCTCTGACGGTCCACTAGAAGGAGAGTCAGGGGATAAGACGGCACATGGACTGGAGTAAAGTGAGAGGATGGGAAAGCACATGAACACGGGGAAAGGGGTGAAGGTGGCCTTGTCTGTCCCCACTTGTCCACTGGAAGCTGTGCAATGACGCTTCGCCTCTTCCCCAGCTCCACCACAGAGCCCCTCCTGCCCACACAGTGACACTGAAGCTCACACATCATGGAAATAGGGGCTTATCCCTGGTGGCTGTTACATGTCCAAGTATTCTCTCTGGGAGTCATGCTACTATGT
>NW_025794183.1:0-12781 GCF_021613505.1 Equus quagga | reverse complement strand
GGCTGTTACATGTCCAAGTATTCTCTCTGGGAGTCATGCTACTATGTGACGTCAGAGGCCTCACACTGACAGAATGAAGGAGGCAAAGTTGGAATGGGGAACTAACATTTTGAGAGCCCACCAGATGCTACACAGTGTAGACTGTTATTTTCAGACTTTTTCTCTCTATATCCTCAAGGCAGTGCTCTGAGGTGGGCATCATTACTTCCTTTCTATAGACGGGGAGATACTCAGGGTCAGGGAGCAAAGTACATGCTCAGAGGAGTCTAGGGAGGCATCGAGTAGACGCAGAAGCCAACCTGGTGGAGCTAACAGTGGCCAATCCTGGGACAATGTGAGCATCAAAATACACAGTAATACTAAACCCTTTTAGTTGTAGGAATCTATGACTCATACTGATATAGATATTTAAATAAATAAATCACAAGGGGAGAAGGGAAAGGTCTACCATACAGTCGAATGCCAACTAATAAATCTAGAACGAATGACAGAATTGGAAAAGCAACACTTGACCACCATCATAGTAACAAGTAATTCAGCCAAAAGGCCTGAATGGATGCTCAGTCTATAGCAAATCCCACAGGAGTGACTGAGTGACCATGGTAACCAGGCTGGCCAGGGAAAGCTGGAAAAACAAACACCAATGACCCTGATTTGGTTCAGCTAGAAACTGAACAGGACTGGCATAACACACAGTAATTAACCTCAAGTATTCCTGACAGCAAATATTCTTGGCAGCTTTAGCACAATATATATACATACATACATACACACTCACATACGTGCATGCTCTCTTCCTCTCCTCTGCCCACTCAAGATCCCAGGAATTCATTGTGACGGAATAGCTGGAGGGTAAAAAAGAAAAACACTGCAATTGAACAGATTCAATTCTAAATACACATATAAAGCTGAAAGCTACTAAACTATTTTAGTGATGGGTTTATCTGGAGATGAACTATAGAATTGTTTCTGGGACATTTTTCTCCCTAGTTTCAGTACACTGTCAATAAGGTCTAAAAGCTGATATGGAAACATAAGCAAATGCATGTTATATACATCAAGCACCTTTTCCACCCAAGAGTAAGTGGTCTGAGCTTTCAACCAAAAAGATTCCTCAACAGCTATTTGACATCTGGCTGCTGCCGGTTTAGAGAAAATATAGTACAGTCGGCCCTCTGTATCCATAGGCTCCCGCATCCCTGGATTCAAGAAACCACAGATCGAAAGGCCTAAGATGGCTGTGTATGTACTGAACACACACAGACTTTCTTTTCTTGTCATTATTCCCTAAACAATACAGTATAACAACTGTTTATGTAGCACTCACATTGTATTAGGTATTTTAAGTAATCGAGATGATGTAAAGTATACGGGAGGATGTGCGTAGGCTATTTGCAAATACCATGCCTTTTTATAGAAGGGACTAGAGCACGGGAGGATTTTGGTACCGACAGGGGTCCTGGAACTGATTCCCCTGTGGATACTGAGGGACCACTGTATGTATAAACTGCAGTTAAAAAATACTCTCATTCACAATAGCAGCAAAGACTATGAAATACTCAGGAAGAATCTCTCCACATATGTGTAAGGTCTGTACCTTGAACAGTACAAAACATCACTGACAGAAATTTTAAAAAGATCTAAATAAACGGAGAGAGAAACCATTTTCATGTATCAGAAGACTGTATTATAGAGATATCTATTCTCCTCAGACTGGTCTACAGACTCCATATAATCTTAAAAATCCTAACAGAGGGGCCGGCCCCGTGGCCGAGTGGTTAAGTTCACACACTCCACCGTGACGGCCCAGGGTTTAACTGGTTCCGATCCTGGGCACGGACATGGCACCACTTGTCAGGCCACATTGAGGTGGCGTCCCACATGCCACAACTAGAAGGACCTGCAACTAAGATATACAACTATGTGCCGGGGGCATTTGGGGAGATAAAGCAGAAAGAAAAAAAAAAAAGATTGGCCATAGTTGTTAGCTCAGGTGCCAATCTTTAAAAAAAAAAAAACCTAACAGACATTTGTTTTTTAAGAAATTGACAGGCTGATTCTAAAATTCATGTTGAAATACAAAGGACCTAGACTATGAAAAACAACTTTGAAAAAGAAGAACAAAGTTGGAGGATCAAAACTACCTGATTTCAATACTCATTATAGGGGCCAGCCCCGTGGCCGAGTGGTTAAGTTTGTGCGCTCTGCTTCGGCAGCCCAGGGTTTTGCTGGTTCAAATCCTGGGCCTGGACATGGCACCACTCATCAAGCCATGCTGAGGTGGCATCCCACATGTCACAACTAGAGTGACCCACAACTAAAAATCCACAACTATGTACCAGGGGGCTTTAGGAGAAAAAAGGAAAAATAAAGAATCTTTAAAAAAAAAAGAAGACCTTCAGTAACCAGGACAGTGAAGTATTGGCATCATGGTAGACAAATAAATCAACGGAACAGAATAGAGTCCAGAAATAGACTCACACCAAAACTCAGGTTAACTGATTTTGTCAAAGTTATAAAAGCAATTCAAGGAGAAAGCATAGTGTCTTTTTCTTTTTTTTTTTTTTTGAGGAAGATTAGCCCTGAGCTAACATTCCCCACCAATCCTCCTCTTTTTGCTGAGGAAGACAGGCACTGAGCTAACATCCATGCCCATCTTCCTCTATTTTATATGTGGGATGCCTGCCACAGCATGGCTTGATGAGCAGTGCGTAGGTCCACGCCAAGGGTCCAAACTGGTCAACCCGGGCCACCAAAGTGGAGCGTGTGAACCTAACCACTATAGCACCGGGCCACCTGGGAAGGATAGTCTTTTTAACAAATGGGGCTGCAACAAATGGATATCCACATGCACAAACATACATTTTGATCCATGTATCGAACTAAATACAAGTCAACTCAAAATAGACCATACGCCTAACTATAAAGCCTAAAACTTCTAGAAGAAAACACAAGAAAAAGTCCTTGTGACCTTGGGTTAGATGAAGATTTCATAGGTGTAACCCTAAAACCACAATCCATTATGTCAATATATTGGACTTCCTCAAGTTAAAAACTTCTGCTTTTCCAAAGACACTGTTGAGAGAACTGAAAAACAAGCCACTGACTGGGAGAAAATATTTGCAAATCTTATCTCTGATAAAGGACTTGTATCCAGAATACAGAAAATCTCAGAAAGGTCAATATGAAGAAGACAGACACTCTAATTAATAAATGGGAAAATATTTGAATAGACACTCCACCAAAGAAGATATACTAATGTCAAATAAGCGTATGAAAAGATGCTCAACATCTTTTCTCAAATGTTCAAGGTCACTAGGGAAATGTAAACAAAAACTACAAGATATCACTACACCCCTCTGAGTATGGGCAAAATTTTAAAAACTGACCATACCAAATTGTGGCAAGGTTGCGGAGGATGAAACTCTCATACACGGCTGGTGGTAATGACAAATGGTGCAACCACTTTGGAAAACAGTTTACCAGCTTCTTACAATGTTAATCTTACAACTATCATATGATCCAGCCATTGCATCCCTAAGTATTTACCCAAGAGAAAGAAAGCATATGTTCAAGCAAAGACTTATACCCAAATGTCCACAGCAGCTTTATTTACAAGATCCCCCAACTGGAAACAACACAAATATCAATTACCAGGTGAACAGGCAGAACAAACCGTGGTATATCCATTTACAGTCATGCGCCACATAATGATGTTTCAGTCAACGATGGACCGCATATATGACAGCGGGCCCATAAGATTAATACCATACAGCCTAGGTGTGTGGTAGGCTATACCATCTAGGTCTGTGTAGTACACTCTATCATATTCACACAACGACAAAATCACCTAAAGACACATTTCTCAGAACGTGTCCCTGTCATTAAGCAATGCATGAATGTCATGGAATATTAGGCCAACAATAGAAAAGAAGGAACTAGTTGTACATGCAAAAAATGGGTAAATCTAGAAATAATTAGGCTGAAGGAAAGGAGACAGACACAAAAGAATACACATTATATAATTCCATTCACATAAAATTATACAAAAAGAAAACTAATCTGTAGTGACAGGAGATCAGTGGTTGCCTGGGAATGGGGTAGGGTGACGTGGAGAGAGAGGCAGGAGAGAGGTAGGTGAGGGGATTACAAAGGGGCACCAGGAAGCTTTTTGAGGAGATGGGTATGTTCATTATGTTGACTGTAGTATTGGATCTATGGTGCATACACATATCACAGCTTATTAGAGCATATGCTTTAAATACGCACAGTGTATTGTATGTCATCCAAACCTCAATAAATATTTGAGATATACTTATATATTCATACTTCTCTGATGCAATTAAACTAATCAGGTGAAAGAGTCCCACGATTATGCTCTTGTAGTGTTAACAGGTCCACACCATGTCTTATCAAATTGGCCTAAATGACGGATAACCAAAATAGAAATAATCATTTGCAACGAAATATATGCAAATATATAGGAAAAGTTGATGTCTATTTCCTTCTGAAGTACAGAAATAATATATCATATCTTAGGAAAATAATCATAATGATATCTAAGAGGAACTAGTTATTTCAGGGAACGATACTGAGTATCATTATATAGAGCAAACTCTAGGGTAACAAATATTTTTTAAAATATTAAGTTCTAGTCCCTGACATTTTAAACTAACACTTGGAAAAACTCCCCCTTTTTTAAAAAATGGCATTATAAAAGGAAAAACAAAACACAGTCACCAGGGAAGAATCTCACCACAAATAGGAAGATCTAACTACTGCGTATTTCCACACTCCTCTGAGAGGCACAAGAGAATCATTGATTATTATCTGTATGATGAGAACAATTTAGGCATATTTATTGCAAATGCACGTGAAAGGTCAAGTGTCTTCTTCAAGCCGGACAATTCATTGCTTTCAGACAAAAGAGGGCAACTCTAGGATGGCTCTCAGGGCTACTACAGAGCAGGCAGCTGCTGAAGGAATGGATTCCACCTGCTAAACCTCTTCTCCCATGAGGGAGCAAGTTAGCTTCTCTCCTCTGAGGCTCCGTTGTGAACCTCACAGGAGCAATTCCACAACATGCTTTCGTTCAGATGTATGCACTCACTCAGGCCGGGCCTCATATCCCAACAGGGATGTGAAGTGTCGTGGTCTCCTGAGGACGGCTGCCCTTGAATCTGGAGCAGATGGTTCAGCAGCCATGAGGACACAGATCCTCAGAAGCTGCCTCCTTCAGACGCCTGATAGGAGCTTGGCCAGCGGCATGAAGAGCTGCACTGGGAGAGACAGATCCAGCAATCACTATGCTTTACTGGAGTAACAGTGTGCCCCTCTTGGTGAAAACAAAACACCTTCACTCTTCAGACCACCATCTCCAGCTGACTGAGATGACCCTAGGCAATCAGATTAGCAATAAAGATAGATGGTAATCACCCGTGTTGGAGGAATGACGGGGCAATGGACACTCACATACACTGTTGGTGCCAAATGGGTGTATCCATTTTCTGAGGCCCATATTATTACAGCTGAATAAGTTAAATGGCCTTTGATACAGACATCCTATGTCCACCAACAAGAGAGTTTCAGGTGAGGGTTTAGAAAAGGATTCCCAAGGCAATTCTGACCTGCGTCCAGGTTAAGGGGCCTGAGCTGAGGTGGGCAGATAAAGGAGCCACGGGAGTTCCCTGATCTGGGAGGAAGAGACAGCTCTATTCATGAAGCTTCTAGTTAAACAGGGCCTACGCATGGGTTCTTCACATTGTTGCCTAGATTTAGTCGTCACCACAAATGTGCTAGTGAGGCATCACTATCCTCTCTTCATGGATGTTGGTGACTTCAAGCATGTGTTCCTAAACACAGAGACAGATGGCAAAGAAGATAAAAGCCCAGCTTCTCCACTTAGCCTCTACAAAAATGGGGGTGGGGGAGGAGTGGAAGGGAAGGGGTACCTTGTTACCGCTTGGTAGAGGTGGGATTTCACTCCCTACAAGGTCTCCACCTGGCAGGCGGGGAAAGATACTTCCTTACTGCCCTTTGTGTGGCCTCTCCTGACACTGTGGAGAGGAGGAGGCCTCCTCTTTACTGGATGGTCATGAAAGTTACACCATCCCCTCGGCTTCCTGTGACATCAGCCCAGAAATGAGGGGAAGGCGCCTCATCACTGGGTGCGGGTGGAAGTCAGGCTCCCCACATGGTCTCTACTGACACCAGGGCGACAGGTGCTCACTTCCACCATCAGCGATGAGAGTCCCTTTTCTCCTTGGGGTCTTCTCTGATCCACCCCAGAGGGTGGGGAGGGGAGGCTGGTTGCACTCAAGTGAGCGTAGAATCCACACTCCTCACCCAGCCTTTGCTGGCACAGTGTGGGTGGAGCTGTGTTGCATTCTGTGGTGTCTGTCTGAGGTAGGACAGTGGTTGTCTAAAAGCTTTCTTTCATGCTAGGTTTCCTCTTTTCTGGTTCTTTACCTGGAGAAAGATTTTCTTGAGGCTTGTCTGGTCTTTTCCTGTTGGCATTTTTTGGTGCCCTTCTCCTCCAGCACTCAGTCTGGGACATATGGGGTGAAATACAACCAAGGGAATTCACGCATGTCGCTACTTGGATCCTGAAGTCCCCAGCCAGTCTGTTTTTCCTCTCCCCATTTCAGTCTGTGTTTTACATATAAGAGCCAGAGATTTTAGCTGCACCTCGCAGGAGTACCAGGGAGAAATGTGTCTACTCCTTCTGGTTCCCAAAACAGAGGTCTTTGCCTTCTACTTTTAATATAAGTAAAAGTTTTATATTTGCATTCCCCCCCGTTTCTTAGATCAAAAGTATGCTATTTACACCTTTATGTACGTTGACATGTTCATTTAACACTATATTCTGGACATCCCTCCACAGCCCATGTGGAGATTTTCATCGTTCCTCTTTACACCTTCCTTAGTGTACACCTTTGTGCGGTTGTATACTTTATTCATCCATCAAACAACTGATAAATGTTTAGGTTGTTGCCATTCTTTTGCAATTCAAATAGTGCCAAAGTGAATAGCTACATTTATTATAATATTTATATCTAAAATCTTTTGTGACATTGCCAGTATATCCTTAGGATATTTCTGGAAATAGGATTTCTGAGTCAAAGAGTAAGGGCATATATGAAATTGCTGGTATTGTCAAATTCCCCGCCATAATGACTGTATTAATTTCCCATGGCTACTGCAATAAATTACCACAACAGAAACATCCCCTCATAGTTCTGGAAGCTGGAAGTCCAAAATTATTTTCACGGGGCCAAATTCAAGGCATTGGCAGGGCTGCAGTCCTTCCAGAGACTCTGGGGGAGCTCCCTCCCCTCTGCCAGCTTTTGGCGGCTGCTGGCATTCCTTGGCTTGTGGCTCCATCACTCCAGCCTGCATCCTTGGTCACACTCCCTTCTCCTCTTCTGTCTGTGTCAACTCTCCCTCTGCCTCTCTTAGAAGGACACTTGGGTGTACATTTAGGGACCATTAGGATATCCAGGATAATCTCCCCATTATAAGACTCTTAATTTAATCACATCTGCAAAGACCCTTTTTCACATAAGGTAAGATTTACAGGTTCCAGGGGTCAGGACCTGATACCTCTTGGGACCAATATCAGGCCTACTACAGTGATCATACCATTTTGCATCCCTGAGTAGGTGTGAAAGGAAACGTTTTTCCACATCTTCACCAACTGAGTTTGCCTACAAACATTCGGATCTTTGTCAATCTAATAGTTAAGAAATGGTATCTTAGTATAGTTGTAATTGCATCTCTCAATTAAAACAAGCTTGCGACTCTTTTCATGTGTTTAAAGACAACTGATATTTTTTTCGTAACTGGTTGTATTTCTTACATGTCTTTGATAGGGCTGTTGTTTTTTCATGCCTCATGTTGCTAAGTGTTTATATGGAAGGGATATCAATGTTTTGTTGAAGATGTTAGCTGCAAATGTTTTCCCCAGTGTCTCCAGTTGACTAGCATGTTTTTGCCATGCTGAGTTGTCATTGTTATTTTTACATTGTCAAATATATCAATCGTTTTCCTTAATGCTCCTGGATATTAATTTATACTTGGGAAAGTTTCCTCCACTTCCAGATTACAGAAGAATTCACCTGTATTTTCTTCTAATATTTATATGGATTTTTTTTTTACATTTCATTCCGAACCGTTTGGAATTTCTCCTGCTGTAAGATAGAGAAATTGATCCCTTTTTACCTTTCTAACCTTATGATTATCTAGCTGCCTCAGTACCACTTCTTAATTGGCCATCATATCTCGACTGCTTTGAAATGCTGCTTTCGTTATATTCTAAATTCTAAATGTAATTGGGCCTATATCACTATTTTCTATTGATTAATTTTTCTGTCAATTAATGGGCCAATCAAATCAAAATTGAAATAACCTTTTACCTTCACTCATGTAGAGCTTTCTCTTCAACACAGGAGGTTGCACTTTCTGTCTGGAAGTCGTCAGTATCCCTGTACACTGGCAATAGTCCCCCACTCCTTCCACCTAGACTTCCAGAGGGCTCTGTCTGGTGGGTGTGGGTCACAGCCCGCCTCACCCCTCCTCCTCTTCCCTCCCCCCTTCCCTCTCTGCTCTGCAACATTTGAAGCTGCTGTTCAGGCTTCTGCCACAAGATGGCACCAACATACCACTATCATCAAACTTTTCCCAAAAAAGGGGTCAGCTAGGAGTCAGAAACCACAGAACTCTCCCTAAAACACAGCGTATGAACTTATATACAGAGTGATTCTAATTTTGTCTGAAAAACTGATAGGCATGAAAGAAGTCTGTAAAAATGTACACTCCAGGGGCCAGCCCATGGCTGAGTGGTTAAGTTCGTGCACTCCCCTTCAGCTTCCCAGGGTTTCACGGGTTGGGATCCTGGGCGCGGACATGGCACCACTCATCAAGACACGCTGAGGCGGTGTCCCACATGCTACAACTAGAAGGACCCACAACTAAAATATACAACTATGTACTGGGGGGCTTTGGGGAGAAGAAGGAAAAATAAATAAATACATAAATGTACACTCTGGGGCCCGCATACAATGAAACACCAGGCGTAGCGCACCTTGGCATGCGATAGCAGAGCAGGGCAGGTGGAGGTGACTGAGAGGATGGGGCGTCAGAGGGGGTCTGGGCAACTGTGTCCACTGTCGTGGACAGGGGATGACAGACGGGGTGGGAGAAGGTCTGGGAAGCCTGTACAGGGCTGGGGTAATGGAGAGCGAAATCCGTGTTCTCTGGCAGGGACCCTCTGCAGTGTGGACATGTTGACCTACTCTGATGAGGGAAGAGAGACCTCAATGAACGTGATGTAGATTTGGGGTCAACGGATGGAACTGTTTTGAATACATACTAATTTTCCAAACAGAATTGGTATCATAGTAAACAAACCATTCCAAGACATTTGTTACTGTCTGCAAAATGTAGTCTCACCATTGCCTAACGGCGGGCTGTGTGATGGAGCTGGGGAAGAGGCGAAGCGTCATTGCACAGCTTCCAGTGGACAAGGCGGGGGCAGGCAAGGACATCCTCAGCTCTTTCCCTGTGTTTATGTGCTTTCCTATCCTCTACCTTCCTCTCCAGTCCATGAACTCTCTTATCCCCTGACGGTCCTTCTAGTGGACCATCAGAGAAGGGTGTGGACTCTGAGCCTCGGAAGCAGGAGCTGACAGAAGAATCAAGCATGATGTCGAGTGTGCTAGAAAGGTCCCTGGAACAAGAGTGAAGAGATCAGGGTCCCATTATTGGGACACTTTAGGTGAGTCACTACCCTTTCCTCCAGCATCTTCTGTACAACAGGATAACAGTACTCATTGCTCCTGACCACCCAGGAATATTGCGGAGTTTCTGTGTAATCCACATGGGAAAACAATCTGTCGTCACAGGTGAGAGGGAGGGACCAGCGCATGTTCGAGTAATTGCATTAACAGAGACATCCCAGAAATTATAGAACTCTGCATGGTAGGCATTAAATTAATGCTACAGAAATGTCAGCTGTTTAGGTCAGAATTCTCCCCAGTGTGGTCCATGGAGCACCTCATCAAAATCATTCAGAGTTCCTTGTTAAAATTACAGATTTAGGTCCACTCTAGGTATGCTGTATCCGAAACAAGGAGGTGGGCTAGGAGATGTCTGCATTTTGAACACTTTCTCCAGCTGAAATGAAAGCACTGTTGTGGATTTACTCCAAGGTGTTCTTACAATTTTGAATCATTTGATGACTAATTTCCCTGTCAACATCTCCTGTCACTCAGCTTTAAATATCTGTGTCTGCTCCTGTGTGTCAAATAGGAAACCAATCCTTCACGTAAGTAATGTTTATTCAATGATGTATATGTGAGGCACCGAACTAGGCACTGAGGACACAGCACAGAGAACAAGACAGGCAGGGTCCCTGGAGTTTCATTCTAGTTTGGGAAAACTGGCAATGAGCAGGCAAATAAATCAATAAGCGGGGCAATTCCCCATGGGGATGAGTGCTTTGAAGAAAGTAAACATAAACAGAGTAGAGATGAGGAGGACAGGGGTTATTATGGCTGGGTTGTCAGCGAAGCTCTTTCTTTGTGTACCATTGATCTGATGCCTACCATGCAGCGAAATTCCAATACTAGGTTGAGTAGGAGTGGCGAAAACAGGCAGCCTGTCTTGTTCCTGCTGGGTTGTTGCTTTGAGATTTGAGTTAATATATGAAAACCCTCAGAATAGTGCTAGGAACACAGCTCAATAAATGCTAGATGTTTTCATAAATATGTGCAACTTGATATTTTTATAGTTTTGACAGTTTTGCAGCTCTCATGTGTCTTTAATAAAGCCTAATAACCTTACAATTGAATCCTATTCATCAACTGTTGCATATTTTTTGGGTTTTGTTTTATTAAGAGAAAACACTCTGACATATAACATTATAAGAGTTTCAGGTGTACAACATAATGATTTGATATATTAACTCAATTAACGAGCTTCACTGACAGCCCCACTAAATGGGGAAAGAACAGTCTTTTCAACAAATGGTGCTGGGACAACTGGATATCCATGTGCCTAAGCATCAAGTTGCATGCTTACTTTACACCATATGTAAAAATTAACTCAGAATGGATCCAAGACTTAAACATAAGAGCTAAAACTAGAAAACTCTTAGAAGAAAACTTAGAAGAAGAGCTTGATAACACTGGATTTAGCAATGATCTCTTGGATATGACACCAAAAGCACAGGCAACAAGAGAAAAAATAGATAAATGGGACTTCATCAAAATTAAAAACTTGTGAATCAAAGCAAACAATCAAGAGAGTGAAAAGACAATCCACAGAGTTGGAGAAAATATTTGCAAGTCATATATCTGACAAGGGCTTAATATCCAGGATATATAAAGAATTCCCACCACTCAAGAACTAAAAAAACAAACAATACAATTTTAAAAAGGCAAAGGACTTGAATACACAATTCTCCAAAGATATACAAACGGCCAATAAGCACATGAAAAGACGCTCAACATCACTAGTCAGTAGGGAAATGCAAATCAAAAGCAAAATGAGAAACCACTTCACACCCACTGGTATGGCTATTAGCAAAAAATAGAAAATAAAGTGTTGGCAATGTTATGCAGAAACTGGAACCCTTGTGCACTGTTGGTGGGAATGTAAAATGGTGCAGCTGCTGTGGAAGACAATATGTCGGTTCCTCAAAAAATTAAACATAGAAATTACCATATGATCCAGCAATTCCACTTCTAGATATATATACAAAATAACTAAAAGCAGGGACTCAAACAGATACATGCACATCAATGTCCATAGTAGCATTATTCACAATAGCCAAAAGGTGGGAGCAACCCGAGTGTCCATCAACAAGATGAATGGATTTTTAAAAACGTGATATACACATACAATGGAATATGATTCATCCTTAAATAGGAATGAAATTCTGATACAGGCTACAACACGTATGAACCTTGAAAACATTACGCTACGTGAAATAAGCCAGACACAAAGGACAAATATTGTAAGATTCCACTTATATGAGGTACCTAGAATAAGCAAATTCAGAGACAGAAAGTATAATAGAGGTCCCCAGGGTAGGGGGAGCAGGGAATGGGGAGTTAGTGTTTAATGGCTATAGAGTTTCTGTTTAGGAAGATGAAAATGTTCTGGAAACAGGTAGTGGTGATGGCTGCACAACATTGTGAATGTACCTAATGCTAGTGAACTGTACACTTAAAATGGGTTATAATGGTAAATTTTATGTTATATATATTTTACCACAGTTTTAGAAAGAGTCCTTTCAAGGGAAAGAGGGAGGGAGGAGAGTCAGAGAAACAGATGCGATGGCAGGTGCAGGGGTTGTGATCAGAAAAAGACCGGAAGATGCTACTGTGCCAGCTTTGAAGATCGAGGCCATGAGACTCAAGCCATGAGCCAGAAGGGGCCACAAGCCAAGGAATGCAGGCAGCCTCTAGAACCTGGAATAGGCAAAGAAACTGATTCTCCCCATGGCCCTCAAGAAGGGCTGCAGCCCAGCTGACACCTTGACTTTGGCCCAATAATACTCATTTTGGTCTTCTCCCCTCCAAAACTGTCAGAGGTTAAATTTTTGTTGTTTTAAGCCACTAAACAAAAATGAAGTTGTGGCCAATTAATGCATTTTACTTCATTTTGAAATTCCCTTATTATTTTTAGGGATTTCCTTGCTTTAAATAAATAACAATCTCTGGCTTATCATTTTTTTTTCTGCTTTATCTCCCCAAACGCCCCGGTACACAGTTGTATA
>NW_025794182.1:1004-3119 GCF_021613505.1 Equus quagga | reverse complement strand
CCTACATCTTCCTTCCCTCTCCTTGGATGCTCCCTATGCTCTGGATAACTCAGTCGGGAAACTGTATTTATGGAGTGTCTCTTGGGCATTGTGAACTGCCCTGGATATTGGCTGCCCTCCCCAGTTATCAGATCCTTGCATTAATCTGGGTCTTCTCTTCCAGATCTGACTGACAGCTCTGTCCTCCCTGCTGGGTGACTCACAGAGGAAGAGAGGAGGAGACAGTGCCCAGAATCCAGCCGTCACCCTCAGACTCTTAAACAGCTCTCCAGTTCCTCAGACACTTCAAGTCACCCTAGAAGACAGAAGATTCAAATTCTTCCTCACGATACATGCATACAAGTAGCAGAGAGCAAAGCTTGGTAACCCCCTTGGCACTGCCTGCCTCTGGGATGCTGAAGGCATTCTCGTTCCTGTGCATTGCAGAGAAGATTCAAATTTCTAGGTATGGACCAATGTCCCGGAGGAAAGGTGTTCTCACTAGTCTGAGAGGAGCAGGTACCTCAGAGCTCAGGGTAGAGGCAGGTATTTGAGGGGCGTAGAGCAGAGGGCCCAGTCCAAATGCCCTAAAAGAGCAAATTGGTCTAAGAGCTCAGGGCACAATTGGAACAGGGCATCCAGTCTCTTTTTGGCTTTGTGGCCATGGAGGGGGACAGCAACGAGCAGAGGTGAAGCCTTGGGCTCTCCTCAGTTTTGCAGTGAGTGTCATTTTTCTCCCTCTACAGAGTTTGTAAGCTTTGGAAGATGCTAGTTGAACATTCTGCACTTTGGAGACATGGGACTGACACCTTACAGGGTATGTGTGGGCTCTATTTGGGGAAATGCTTGAGGGTCTCTGGTATCTCTGGGATGGCAGTTCTCACACAGAACTCATCCTGGGTTCCTTGGAGGGGGTGTATATCATGGCATAGTGGAGGGGTATGTGTAATGGAGGGGGTATATATGGTGGCATAATGAGGGGTATGTATGGTGACTCAATGGAGGGAGTGTATATGCTGGGTCAGTGGAGGGGCTGCATATGAAGACTCAGTGGAAGGGGTATATATGTTATCACAGTTGAGGGGATATATGTGATGGTTCAGTGGGAGGGGTGTCTATGATGCCTTAGTGGAGAGGATATATAGGTAAGATAGCACAATGGAGGAGATATGTGTAATGGCTCAGTGGAGGGGGTGTATGTATATAGATATGATGGCACAGTAGATGAGGTGTATGTAATGGCTCAGTGGAGTGGGTATATGTGATGGCTCAGTGGAAGGGGAATATATATATACAGAGAAGTCACGAGGAGCCTGACTATATCATATCATATATATGATAGCACAATGGAGGAGGTATATGTAATGGCTCAGTGGAGGGGGGATATGTATATAGATATGATGGCTCAGTAGAAGAGGTATATTTGATCCTTCAGTTGATAGTGTCCAAGGGCCCTGAGCATCAGTCATTACCCTCCCTGACTCGAGTTGAAGGCAGTTGATTTTAGTCCCTTGACCATGGTAGTGTTTGCTGTCGCAGGGAAAGGCCCCTGCTGTGAGATTTCTCTTCTGGAGATGCCCAAGGTCAGGGTTCCGGTCGCTGGGTGTGAGAGGCTGGTCTGAATCACGAATGGTTCTGAGATCATTCCAGCTTCAATGAAGGAAGTTAGGTTTCCCACCTGACTAAACTCTAGCTATGAAGAAACTCCCAGTCACCAAACATCCCCAGTCCCTGACAAGTCAGGGATTTGAGCACAGAAGACAGGCAGAGCAACATTAAAATTACACAAATTTCATTTTCTAGCTGTGTAACTATTAGTTTACTAAAGTTTTTTGAACCTCTACTGTTCATGTCATTTGTTAAAAATTAGTAAATTATAAGCAGGTTTATTGTGAGGATTAAGTAAGCGAATATATGTAAATAAGTACAGAGTCACATTTGATCCAAATTTATCTTTTTTTTCCCTTTTATGGACCTCAGATACAAATGGGTGAGTTAATCCTACTTTTGTTTATGACACACCGTCATCATTTTTCCATGAAATGCATTTAATTATTATTGGTATTTTAGGAGAGAATTTGCAGTTCATAAATGCTTTCTCTCTGTGTATATACATATATATGCATGTACATATAC
>NW_025794182.1:0-994 GCF_021613505.1 Equus quagga | reverse complement strand
TGCATGGTGACTTTGGAATTGCATCCTCGAAAGACTTATTTTAGAGACTCTGCTTAGGTGCATAAGCATGCACTGCATTTGGGAAAAGAAAGCATTTTTCCAGGTTTGCACAAGAATCCATGCTGCACTTCATGCCTGGGCACATGCATTTGGAAAGCAAACGCAGCTTATGCTTTCCTCTTGAAATCTGAATTTCCTCTTTCATGTTAAGAGGAGGCGATTGTCAAATTCAAATTCACATAGAAAATATGTTTTTTCCTCTACTAGAGAAGAAGCTTCAGGGGGTCGGTAGTTTATCCATGTCTTTGTTTTATTTTTTACCTCCATGCCCCATTTTTAGCTACTTTCCAACCAATGTGAAATGAATATGGTTGAACAAACTATGAACAAATAACATTATTTAGGCTATAAAAGCCCATAGGCCAACCCCCAGGTTTCCATAACTGCCCCCTGACTGCCCCACACACATCAGGTGCTGGTGCCTATTTCCTCTGGAATTTGAACGTCATGTAATCATTAGCATTGAAAATGATGTTTTATAATGGGTGTCTGTTCTTAGAATTACTATGAAACTGAGAGAATCCTTACCCAAATGCCTAAAGCCACATCACTCCCTATTTTTCCTACTGTCCTCTTTCTCAGAGGGGTAATGTGAGGACCGGATCTGTAAGGGAAATCATCGTGAAATCGAGCTGTGCTCCTCAGGTCTATCAGTCGGTTGCAGAAAGGTGGGAACAGGACTAACTGCCCGGGACGCAGGACAGCTTCTGAGGTGCCTGGGGAAGGGTGAGGCGGGGCTGTCCTTTCCAGGCAGGCTTTTACAGTGTTTCCAGGTCACGTGACCTTGTGAAGGGGATCTCAATCGATCCATGTAATCTACCCACCCTTGGTCTAAGCAGGTCCTGAAGCCATGAACTCTCCTCTGTCGTTTAGCCTTTTCAGGCATTTTAATATTTCCAGCACACAGGTGCCTAATTTTAAAAATAGTTATTCC
>NW_025794181.1:0-5749 GCF_021613505.1 Equus quagga | reverse complement strand
AAAAGGCCAGCAGGAGCAGGAGAGGCTGCATCTTTCCAGGAAGGTTGTCCAGGTTGGAGAGGCTGGTGCTTCCTCCTTGCTCTCTTTTATCCCCGAGGAGAGGAAGGAGGTACAGGTGGGCTCAGTGACCTCAAGGCCCCCTGTGGTGTGTGGTGCTTCATCAGAGACGGCTTTCTATTAAAGCTTCCCCGCCCCCACTCTTTCTGCCTGATGACATCCTCTGGGTGGTTGTGTGATAATCAAGCAGTGACCACATCAGAACCCACAGTGGATGACTCAGGGTGGAACAATTGTTCCAGCCTAGAGCAGGAACCCAAGGGTACAAAGTGGAGACCGTGTGCTGTGGTATTGGCCAGTAGAGGTATTGGAGCCCCAGAAACCTGAGTCCCCAGTGATAGAACCACCAATGCCTCATTTCCATGTTGCTAAGTCCATCAGGATAATTTCTTCAGCAGATATGTGTTTGGGCACTTCTCTGTGCCATGACCAAATATATTGGAGATGTGTCTCCTTCCCTTAGAGAGCTGTCTGTCTGGTGGAGGAGACAGAAGCATCAGTCATCAGAGCACAGCATGGGAAGGACCATAGTAGAGGGATGCACAAGATGAGAAGAAAGCATGGCCACCATCTACTAAATCCATGTAGCAACCCATTCATCAGCACAGCTTCCTTCCTAGGGGATTTTTAACATCTCTTGTTAAATTACAAATGCTCAGAGTGATAGAGTCCATGTCTCTTCTCCATGTTTTTAACAAAAGTCCTGCACTTGAACTTTATTGGCCTAAATTAACAAATCTTTATGACCCTAGGACTTGAACCCACTAATTGAGTTAAGCCTAGGTCAGTTTCCTTTGGGTAGGCTGGAGTCAGTCCCACCCAAACCACATGGACTAAGACTGGGAAAGGGCTGAGTCCCCAAAGGAAGTTCAGATGACTAAATTGCCGATACCGTGTGAAGTGAGAAAGCTTACCAGGCTACCAAAGAGCAATAATTATCCTTTCAGTATTCTGTGTTCTCCATCTAGAGAGCCACACTTCTGATGGAGCCGGCCTGGCACATCATAGACTCACATTTGCTCAACAAACTCTGCCGATGAGCTCGCTATGATGGAAGTGAAGGACTGTTGTTTCTAAACAGCCCAAGCCCAATCCTGTTCAGAGAACAACTAAGCATATCTGAGAGGTTAGGGCCTGGTGATTTAATTTCCCTCTTTACATTTTCTGTACTTTACAATTTTTCTGTGAAGAATATTCTGTATCAAAATACATGATTCCAGTGTAAATATTGCTCTTATCAAACCAAATACATTTATCAAACCTCTACCTCTGTGTTCCTAGCTTACCCAGTAGTAAACATTTTAAAAATAAAATCACTTTTCTGATTATAGTGGTGATAAATGTTCGTTAAGAAAATTTGGAAAGTAGAAAGGAACAATGCCACTCCTTTTCCTCTCACCAGCAGACAGCCTGTTACTATGAGCAGTGCGTTTTAAATACTTGGGATCATATTATATGCACAGTACAGTTTTCTTTTATCCTCATTTAACTCTACAATTTCAGCATGTTCCTCATGCTCTTAAAAATCTGGTAGTCAATATCACTATAGTATTTATTTCCCACATACTAAAGAATCCAATATGCAACTATTTCCTAACATTGTTGGAAAATTTTAAAAATAATTTAAGCAAAGAGGAAACAATTAAAATTACCTCATTCCCATCACTCATTGATAATCATCTTTAATGTCGTGAAGTATGATCTAACATATTTTTCTCTCGTGTGTATGCGTATTTTTTAAAACTCAAAGGGAGTTATACTAAACATAAGTCTATGACCCTTTATTAAAAATGGAGGAGAAATTCACATAACATACAGTTAACTGTTTTAAAGTATAACTCAGTGGCATTTTACTGCATTCAAAATATTGTGCAACTACTACCTTTCCCTAGTTTTGAAACTTTTTCATCACCCAGAAGAACAACCAACCATACTGGGTAAGCTGTGGCTCCACAACACAGTGAGTACCGAATCAATTTCCCTCCTCCCTCTCCCACCCCCGGTCCCGCCCCCTGGCAGCCTATAATCTTCTTTCCATCTCTATGGATTTTCACATTCTGGATACTTCATATAAAAGGAATCAAGCGGTATTTGACCTGTTGTATCTGGGTTCTTCCACTTAGCATAGTGATTTTGAGGTCCATCCAAGCTGTGGCATGTATCAGTATTCATTCTTTTTATAGATAAATAATATTCCTTTGTATACATATAATACAATTTATCCATTCATCTGTGGGTAGACATTTGGGTTTTCCCCATCTTTTGGCTATTATGTCTAATTCTGCTGTAAATATTTGTGTAGACATTTCTGTGTGGATCATATGTTTTCATTTCTCTTGGATACACACCTAGGAGTGGCACTTCTAGGTCATATGGTAATCCTATGTTTACATTTTTGAGGAACCACCAAACTTTTTCCCTCAGTGGTTGCACCATTTTACATTCCCACCAGCAATGTACAAGGCTTCCCATTTGTCCACATCTTCGCCAACACTTGTGATTTTTCTCTCTTTCTTTTTGATTATTGCCATTCAGGTTGTTATGAAGTAATATGTCACTGTGGTTTTGATTTACATTTCCTTAATAATTAGTGATGTTTGTGTCTTTTCCTCTGTTTGCTGGTCATTTGTATATCTTGGGAAAATGTCATTTCAAGTCCTTTTCCCATTTCTTAATTGAGTTCTTTGTCTTTTTCTTGTTGCGCTGTAAGAGTTCTTTATATATCCTGGATACTCAACCCTTATCAGATGCATGATTTGTAAATATTTTCTCCCATTCTGTAGATTGTCTTTTCACTTTAGTGATACTACCTTTAGTACACAAAACTTTCTATTTTTTGTGCAATCCAATTTATCGATTTTACCTTTTGTTGCTTGTACTTTTGGTTTCAAATCTAAGAATCTAGCGCCAAATCAGAGGTCACGAAGATTTTCTCTATGTTTTCTTCTAAGAGTTTTATGTTTTAAGCTGTTGTATTTAGGTTGTTGCTCCATTTTGAATTAATTATTGTATATGGAGTCAGGTAGGGATCCAACAACATTCTTTCCATGTAGTAATGACGTTGTACCAGTGCCATTTATTGAAGATATTATTCTTTCCCCACTGAATGGTCTTGGCAACCTTGTCAAAAATCAGTTGGCCATAGATGTTCAGGTTTGTTACTCGGTTCACAATTCTATTCTATTGGTCTACATGTCTATCCTTATGCAGTACCACACTGTTTTCGATTTCTGTCACTTTGTAGTAAGATTGTTTCTTGGAGGAAGATTAGCCCTGAGCTAACATCCGCTGCCAATCCTCCCCCTTTTTCCTGAGGAAGACTGGCCCTGAGCTAACATCCATGCCCATCTTCCTCTACTTTATACGTGGGATGCCTACCACTTCATGGTTTGACAAGAGGTGTGTGGGTCCGCACCTGGGATCTGAATCTCTAAACCCCAGGCCACAGAAGCAGAACATGCAAACTTAACCACTGTGCAACCTGGCAAGCTCCAGCTTTGTAGTAAGTTTTGAAACCAAGAAGTATGAGTCCTCTAACTTTGTTTACCTTTGTCAATGTTGTTCTGGCTATTTGGGGTCCCTGCATTCCATATGAAGTTTAGAACTGGCTTTTCCAGTTCAGCAGAAACGGCCTTTGGAATTTTGTTAGAGATGGCATTGACTCTGTAGATGGATTTGAGGAGTATTGCCATCTTAACACTGTATGTCTTCCAATCCATGAACATGGGATATCTTTCTATTTAGTTAGTCCTTCAATTTTTTCCAGCAATGTTTTGTAGTTTTCAACATATGATTTGTTCACCTCCTTGGTTAAATTTGTTCCTAAGTATTTTATTCTTTTAGATGCTATTGTAAATGGATTAGTTTTCTTAATTTCCTTTTTATATTGTTCATTGCTGGTATATAGAAACACAATTGATCTTCTACCCTGCAATTTGTTTAATTCATTTATTAAATCCTATTCAGTTCCACTCCCCTTTATGTTGTTAATGTCATATATTACATCTTTATACATGTGTACCCATAAGTTTTACAATTATTGCTTGATGAATTTGTTATTTTATAAGTATTTATTATGCATTTATGTATTTTAAACCATATAGGAAACAAAAAGAAGATTTACAAAAGCAGAATAGACTAATACTAGCTTTTATATTTATCTTTGTAGTTATTTTTAGCAGAGATCTTTTTTACTTCATTTGGATTCAAGTTGCCATCTAATGCCCTTGTTTCAGCCTGGAGGACTCCCTTTAGCATCTCTCATAGGGCAGGTCTACTAATGAGGAATTCCCTTACCTTTTGTTTATCTGGGGATATCAGTATTTCTCCATTTTTTTGCAGGGCAATTTCAACAGATATAGAATTCCGGGTTGACAGGCTTTTTTTCCCTTTCATCACTTTAAATAAATCATCCCACTGCCTCCTGGCCTGCATGATTTCTGATGAGAAATTGACAATCTTACTGTGAATCATCTGTCCATGATAAGTCACTTCTTCTTGCTGCTTTCTGGATTTACTCTTTGTCTTTGTCATTTGATAGTTTGACTATAGTGTATCTTAGTGTGGATCTCTGAGTTTATCCTCCTTGAAATTTGTTGAGCTTCTTAGATTTGCATACTTCTATGTTTCATCAGATTTAGGAAGTTTTGGGCCATTATTTCTTCAAATATTTTTTTTTCTGATTCTTGCCTTTTTCTCCTTCTGGGACTCCCATAATGCATCTGTTAGTATTCTGGATAGTTTCGCATGGGTCCCTTAGGCTCTGCTCATTTTCTTCATTCTTTTTTTCTTTCTGCTCCTCAGAGTGGATTCTTTCCTTTGCCCTGAAAGTTCATTGATTCTTTCTTCTGCCTGGTCAATCTATTATTGAATCTCTCTAGTGGAATTTTCATTAAAGCTATTGTACTTTTTAGCTTCTAAATTACAATTTGTATATATCTATGGATATTATCTACTTTTTCATACATTGTTCTTGATTACTTAAGTTCCTTTAATAGTTTCCTTTAGTTCTTTGAATATTTTAAAGACAGTCAATTTACATTTTGTCTTATATAAACAATGTCTGGGCTTCTCTAAATGTTTTTTGTCATTTTATTTTTATCCCCCTGTGAATGGATCATATTCTTTTGTTTCTTTGTATTTGCAATTTTCCAAGGAAAACTGGGGATTTTGCATATTGTAATGTGATAGCTCTGGAAATAATGGTGTCCCCCTGCCCCTGGAATCGGTTATATTGCTTGTGAATTGGTACAGTCATCCATTTGATTAGTGACCTTTCCAAATTTTTTTGCAAGGACTATGTTCCTTGTTTCTGTGGTCACTGGAGTCTCTGTTACCTTATCTCTAACTAGTTGTGTCTGAGAAAGCTGCTTCAATCTCTGTCAAGACAAGAAGCAGAGAAATATTTCAGAATACAGTTCATGGCTTCAAGTGGTGTTTGAAGTCTAAAGGAACAAGTCAGTCCCTTGATAAGACATAACGGTGTCCACAGAGCACGACACTATGGAACCTTCATGCTCTCTGTGTCTGGGCGGTTGTGGGTCATTCTCCTCACTTGAAGCTAGAAAACTTCAGGGCTTTATGTCCACTCCAGCCCAAGATGCCTCTCCTCGGAATTGCTAGAGCTCCCATAATTTCGCTAATCCCTCCCTTGCTTTAGTATATTTGGAAAGCACCAGCTCCTCACACAGGA
>NW_025794180.1:0-3157 GCF_021613505.1 Equus quagga | reverse complement strand
GCTAGTGGCTTTCCCAGGGGAGGACTGGGGTGAAATGACTTCTGAGGCTGAGTCCAGGCTCAGCAGGAGTGCCCTGCACAATCCCTTGGCAGTGTCTAGAGGTCATGGCTCCTGGGTTGCAGATTTGTCATCTTCAACCTCAGGAATGAAGCCTTTGGCTTTGCGTTCAAGATCTCCCTTTGACTTTGGGATCTTATCTTTCATCTTCTCCTGCCACAAACATTCTCCTTCAGGCAACTAGTTCACTCACTGATCCTCAAACAGATTAGGAATAGTTCTTTCCTGTGGGATGGAAATGGCTTCCCTAATTAGCTAGATTGTACCCAGCCTCACGGATGCCTGTCTCAATAAGCTAGCCAACTAGTCAAAGGCTATGAACTTCCACTGTGACTTATTATTAGGATTTGTTCCCATTTAGTGAGTGCCTATCACACTGTAGATCTGTTGTTTTTGTCTAGCTTTGCTCCTCCTGTGGATGACAGAAAGCTCGTTTCCTCTGGAGAAGTGCCCATCTTCTACTCCCTGTGCTTCTGGTGGGCTTCCACCACGTGTCTCTGCTCCAAGCAACAGACTCAGCGAATGTACCAGGGAGGGGCTGTCAGAGTTCTCTGCAGTGTTCCCACCGGTGCTGGGGAAAAGAAAGGGCATGTTCTGTTCTGTGACAAATGGAGGGAATTTCCCTAAGTAGATAACTAGACAGGGGAAAATGCACAGTCAGAGACAGGGAGAGGCAGAGTAAGAGAGACAGAGAGAGAGAGACAGACGGACAGACAGAGACTGCTTCAACCAATGGATCCATGTGTATCTGAACCAACCTCACTCCTTATACAGGGGAATGAGCCAATAAGTGTCTTGGTTTCCTTTTTCTATTCTTTGCAATCGATGAAATTGAGTTTCTCAACTCCTTATTCAAACAATTCTGAGGAAACACCCACTATAAGCCACGAACTGCTGTGGATGCTGAGAACACGGAGGGACATAGGAGAGCAGGACTGCGTCTTCTCCTCACAATTTAGAATTGAGACAGATTCAGGTCTCAGAACCATTAGACAAGGTCCAAAATACTCTCCTGGGAGGCTAATCACCAATAGACCCAGGCCCAAGTCCAGGCTGTGCCATTCAGAGCTCTGGGGCATTTGCAGGCAACTTGGGCCACATAAGCCTCAGCCCCACACAGGCACCATGAGGATCCAGAGTGGACTTTCCTCCTGGGGTTCTTGTGCAGAACAGTGATGAGCCTTTGCAAAGTCAGTTGTCCAGGAGTCAGGGATCCCCTCCATCCTGGGAGTGTGGGGCCGTGGTGGGAACCCACGGAGAACAGCCTCACTGGGGCTCCAAACTCTCTCCGGTCTCCCCCGCACACTGTAGAAGGGCGTGTTTTCTCAGTGTATCAGGATGTGAATTAATTTGGGGCACGCAGCCTTAGCACAATGCTGGCACATTGTAAACACGCACTGGGGGTGGTGGTCTCTTTCTCTGCTGAACATCCATGGAATAGTGGAGGGAGTGGGGAAGGAGCAGGGGACCAATGACAACAGAGAGGAGATGACATCTGAACTGGATCTTGAAGGATGACCCTGTGTGCACCTGGCAAAGTAGGACTGGAAGAGCATTCCAAGTAAGGGGAACAGCAGGAGTAAGGGTAGGAAGGGGATGAGTGCACTGAGTGTGCAGGAAATGTTTGGTGAGTGACTTAGTGTGGCCAGATTAGAGTGCATGCATGACTGAGTACATGTGTGCCTGATGTGGGCCTGTCTGGAAATGAGTTTGGAATGACAGGCTGAGCCAACAAGGAAAGCTCTGCACAGCCTGGTCTAATAGTGTGCCCCCTGTTTGGAATAGAAAGATCGAGGCAGAAGTGGGGATGGGAGCACAGGAAGGCTGAAGGGCCAGGGGAAGCCAGTGGGGGCAGTTCCACGTCACCAGCAAAGCTTAGGGACACTTCTCAGAAAAGATCCTGGAGTCCACCTGTTTCCTTCTATATTTGCTTTGTGTTCTGGAGGATGTAATCCTTCCTCTAGAAAGAATCTGACTGCCTCCCGAGGATCAAGATGAACTTCACGAGGCTGGCCCCATGGCCGAGTGGTTAAGTTCGCTCGCTCCATTTGGTGGTGCGGGGTTTCTCCGTTTCGGATCCTGGACGTGGACATGGCACTGCTCATTAGGCCAAGTTGAGGCGGTGCCCCACATGCCACACTTAGAAGGACCCACAACTTAAATATACAAGTATGTACTAGGGGGATTTAGGGAGAAAAAGCAGAAAAAAAAAAAAGAGGAAGATTAGCAACAGTTGTTAGCTCAGGTGCCAATCTATTAAAAAATAAATAAATAAATAAACTTCTCCTGTTCAGAGTCCACTTTCATCTCCATCTCCCTGTGGAACACACTGCTTTATCTTGCCTGTGTCCAAATACTCCCCCACATACCACAATGTGAGCACCTGTGAGTGGAGGTCACGGCTTCTCTGGGCTGGAGGTGAGGACAATCAGGCTGGTCCTTAACTGGGAAGTTTTAAAGAGGCTTGGAGTTTAGAGAAATGGCCTCCTCCAGTGCAATTCATGCAAAGACCTTTGAAACCAGCCAACATCCACAGCTCTGGGACCTCGGAATTCTCAAAGAGGTGAATCGTGATTAGAATAAAACCACAGTTATGACCTTTGGTCTGTGTATTCTTGGGCAAGGCGGTGTTTTTGAACATTTAAATTAGATGCCCATCCAGTTTCACATACACACAGCTGCATTTTGGGACATTCCTTAAAAGTTCAGAAAGTGTGACAATACCGTGACCCATGCTCACAGGTCGTCAGTCAGTTAGAGCAGTCTTTGGAGAGGCAGGAATTCTTTAGTTTGCCACAGTCCCCATGGCTCCCTGTTTTTCCTATCCTGCCGCTGAGAGTCACCTGCCATCTCATCACACTTGCTTTATTGTTTTCCTATAGCCCACTTAAAAAGAAAGTGAACAATTTTTATTCCCCAATATTCATGAATAGCACAGTGACAAAATACAGTGAGGTCCACGTGTTCTTTGTGCAAGGGAGTCTCCTTCTACATGCACAACAAGAAAACAAAGTGTAACCATTTGTAAAGAATACAACTTGAGACCCCATTAACAACCAAATCAGTTCCGCTTAACTTCAGGTTAATAGCTCAGCCCCAT
>NW_025794179.1:0-5538 GCF_021613505.1 Equus quagga | reverse complement strand
TTCTTGCATTAGTGGTGATGCGGGAAGGTGTCTTTGTTTGGGGAAATGCACACTGGCGTCATGGCTCAACTTAGCAACATTTTGCTCTTGGGGAACTTGTCACCCTGTTTCCTTTGGGAGCTGGAAGTCTCTATTATAGGAAGCTGTTCCATCATTTTTCACTCTAATAAAGAAGAACTCCTGTAAAAGCCTGCCTTGGCCCCTCTCCTGTCTTTAAGGAAACAGAATGCTCTTCTGATCTCAGACAACAGAGGGGTGGCTCACTCCGCTTTCACGCTGGTCCACAAGGCATGCGGAAGGCAGCTGCCCAGCAGCCACTTGAAATCCTACGGCGAATCCTGTTCCTGGCTCACGACCACTGGCATGTCTGGCATGGGGTTCTGCCCAAGGTGGGGGCTCCTTACCAGGCAGGTTTGAAGACGTCAGGGAGGATTGCAGCTAATCGGGGGCAGCGTCCGCTCAGGGTCACTTGCTCTAGGGGGTCGTGGGTTTGACCTGAGTTTCCTCCGGATTGACTGGGTTTGGCTGGGACACGAGGTGTCGCTGGGTGTGCACCTGGGTAGGAGGCCTAGGCGTGTGCCGACTGGAGGGAGAAACTCGCCTCAGCGCAGCTCTGGCAGGGGCATGCGACGTTTCCAGAAATTTTGCAGCTTGTTGTTAAACTCAGCCATTATGAAAAATCAGATTGTAGAAACTTACAATTAAATAAATATATTCAGAACAAAGGTAATAAATACTCAAACTCATCGCTTTATAATTTTCTGTCTCTGTTTTACTATTATCTTTCCCTGAGGTTATTTACATCTATGGCATCTGTCTGGAGGAAATTACACATACAGGTGAGTGACAGCACATCTCTGCCCAACGCTGTGTTCAGTGACGTCATGTTGATGGCATAAACTTGGCCAAAGAGGGAGCTTTAACCATAGAAATCACGCTGTAAATCAGGGCTCCCCCATCTCTGTCCTCAGAGCCTGTTATCAAATACGCCCCACACCACTGCCCACAGTTCACCCAGAAGGGGACAGATCCACTGAGAGGGCTAGGGCAGCCTCCCTCGGTCCCCAGCATGTCGACGGCCTCGGTCAGGCTCACATCCTATGAGCCGCATGTGTGTCTCAGTGGCTCAGTGTCTAAAGTTACCTGCGTGAGAAGATATCCTGGCAGCTCCCACAGGCTCTGAGGGAAGCAGGCTCCGCGGGAGCCCAGGTGGGTGATGCTGTGGTGCGGGGCCTGCTCTGGGCCCCTGATGGGAAAGACACCAGGTGCGGGTCAGGACAGGGAGGGGACACCGATGCAGATGGGGGGCTGCAGCACGAAGACATGGAGGCCCTGCCTCATTTCCAGCTGCTGGAGCCCAGCACCCCAGCACCCCAGCCCGTCTTGGCCAAGGGCAAGTCTGAAGTCGCTCAGCCCCAGCTTGGGATTTCTGGCCCGAGGCCACCTCAAGGGGACAGTTCCGTTTCCCCTGGACTCTACGCTTCTTGAGTCCGAGAGCCTGTGCTGTCCATGCTCTGAAGTGAGGAACAGCCTGCCTGCTACGGCACAGACAGGCATTTGTGTGGCAGGATCTCCCAGAGGTCGAAGCTCCAGAGTGAGGGGGGGAGGCCTGTGGGGGCCTCCATGGCCTCTGGCAGCCGAGGACTCAGCCTGGGGCTGCTGCTCAAAGGAAAAGGGAGAGGTCAAGGGTCAGCACGGCCACTGAGCTGAGTCAGGTCCTTCCACTGAGGTCTGAGGTGAGTGTGGAGTCAGCCGAGGACAGAGAGGGTGAGGCGGTTTCACGCCATCCTCCATTCACAGCCACTGAGAGGTCTTCACGGTAAGGGGGCTGAGAGGGCAGACACCCCACTGAGGCTTTCCTGTGTTCTGACGGAGTTAGACTCTCTCCATCCACCTGACCCCTCCACCCTTGGACTGTTAGAGCCTTCTGCGTATGTGGCTGTAGGAGGCAAAGTGGAGAACTTTCGCCTCCTAGCACTTGTCCTCTGTTGACGGTGGAGATGTAGCAGGGTGAGGTTGGCCTGAGGTGCCTGTGGTCGTGCCAAGTTTGGACTCTTCTTGCTTATGGTGGTGGGCGGGGGGCACTGAGACTGTGCAATGCCAGGAGCTCACCAGGGGGGCACAGGAACCTCTCAGACAGAGAGCCACGGTGATCTCTTGACATGTCGCGTCCCTCCCACGTGGCCTCCTATGTGGTGTCAGCAGAGGAGTGGAATTGGTAGGAGGAGTTAGGAAGCTCCTGGAAGTCAGGACCTATAAACTCTTTGTGAAAGCCTCTCACTAGGTTGGCAGGGGACCTGTTGACACTGTTGCATGAGGTTGGCCATCTAGCCAATAAGACCTCTGTCCCCTCTCCTTGGACCACTGGATGCTCATTTATACTTGCCTTGGACTCTGGTGAGGGACCAACTCATCCCTATTTTCCTGGGACCATCTTGGTTTTTGTTCTGCAAGTCCCATGTCCTGGGAGTACCCTCAGTCCCACACAAACTGGGAGGTTTGGTTACCCTGGATGACCAAGGCTGCAGGAGAGCAGGGGTCCAGGTTCCCATGACAACCAGCAAATGCAGCAGACTGGATGGAGACTGAGGCTGGAGCCCCGGCCAAAGCTGCAGCAGCCAGGTGGCTCCTGCCTGTCTTGAGCCATGTACACGGGACTTTGGGAGACTGCCCTTGGTCAGGGTGGTGTCTGCTCATTTTCCTGATTTTGCTCTCTAGGGGCAGAGACTCAGATGGGTGAGAAGATCTAAGGTGTTACTCAGGACTGGACTCAGACCCTGAGTTACAATAACGTGGGCCTTCATCTGTGTGTGTGTGTGTGTGTGTTTACTCAGGGTAGACTGGATTTGAGAACCTGGTGAGGACCACCCCTTGTTCACCCTCCAAGGTGAGTGCAATAATGTCACCTCTGACCACCAAGAGAAATGGAAAAGGGAAAGTCTCTGGAGGGGGACAGGCACCCATGGGCTGGGAGTCACAGGACCAATGGGAATCCCACCTCAGGAAGAGGTTCCTGGAAAGAAGGCCAGCTCCTGGGTTGACTTCTTTGTGGAGGGTGGGTCAAACTCAAAGAGGAAAGGTGTTTGGCATCGTTCGCCCTTTTCAGGAGGACGGGCTGGGAACTGCATCTGGGCTGCATCAGCAAAGCCACAGGCACCAAGCCCCGGCCCCGGGATGAGCTTCGTGGGAAGGGCAGGCAGGCAGATGAAGCCCAGGGCTTGTCTTTCAGACCCACGCTCAGTTTGTAACTGGGTCTGCAACGTGCGCCGAGCTCTCCCTGTAGCACAGGAAAGAAATTGACATCACTCCTGGAGATAAAGTTGCTGGAGCAGAATCAAGGTTTGGGTTGTCAGGGAGGCAAAACTTTATCCTACCCTCTTAGGGTTTCATTGGGCTGGGCCCGTGAATTGAATTGACAGAAGACAGCACAGCAGGAGAAAAGCTTGCAAATCTATATTACACAAGATTTACGTGACATGGGAACCTTCATGAGGCATGAAGACCAAAGAAACAGGGAAACCTACTTGCTTTCATATGAAGTTGAAATAAAAGACGCAGTTTTGAGAAAGTCATTAGACGGTGTGGGGAGGCTGAAGGAAGATGGGAACTATTTTAACAGGATCTGTTTGTATAAACTTCTCTCCATCTCAGCTTCTCGTCCTTGATAAGAATGTTCTTTCCTTCTGGCACAGGGAGAACGTCTCTCAATGGCAATTTCATCTCCTGTTTTTAAGAGAAAGCAGGAAGGTCAGAGTGTTTTTCTTTATTTGCTGTTTTATGAGTGCCTGTAACTCAAAATAGCCATAATGGGGCTGGCCCGGTGGCCTAGTGGTTAAGTGCCGTGAGCTCTGCTTTGTGAACCTGGGTTCATGGTTTTGGATCCTGGGTGCGGACCTACACCACTCGTCAGCCATGCTGTGCTGGCGATCCACATACAAAACAGAGGAAGATTGGCACAGATGTTAGCTCAGGGCCAATCTTCCTCAACCAAAAAGAAAAACGAAAGATTGGCAAGAGATGTTACCTCAGGGGTAGCCTTCCTCAGCAAAAAAAAAAAAATCATTATGCCAGATTGTCATATTTTGGGGTAGCATGCTCTGAATTTATTCAGGATCAATGATAAAACCAGGTTCAAGACATAAAATTGCTTAGTCATATTAGAAACTAAGTAGTTTTCAAACTTTACAATCACTCGGAGCTCCTTTGCTTGGCCTGGTGCGGGGCAGCGGTTCACAGTGGTTGACAATCCTCTCCTCTCCACCTGTGCCTCTGACACAAGTGCCTTCCCAGCCACTTCGAGAAACACTCTGACTTTGGGTGAAGAGACTGCATCGAGCTCCTCCTAGCAAAACCTCCCTGCATTCTCACACAGCACTGTGGATACCACAGAAAAAAAGGGAAAGCTCATTATGGCTTCAAACAGAAGGACGATGCTTCCAAGGTCCAGTAACATTGACGAAACACCAATGGCCAGCAGGGTGAAGCTCAGGGTCACTGGGGGAGCTGAGAGCTCCTGCGTCCCCAGCTGAGCCCTGGAAGGGCCCCGAGCCGACTACGCAGTCAGGGAGTGATGTGCGTTGAACCACCTGCCTCCAACTGGCTGAGGGAGGTGGATGAAATCCTTCTGCCCAACCTGGCGCCACCACCGTGGGAGGCAGAGGACACACACAGCCCAGCAGCTCCTGGATCTCTGACTAGATCTGCCCTTCTCCAGTATCTCTGCAGTGGTTCCATTGGTTCTGGGCTCTGAGCCCAGGAGAGAGCCATGTGGAGGCAACTGTGAAACCATAGAGACTGGAGAGGGGAGCGTGGGGCTGGAGGATGGGCAGGGTCAGGGGAGTGGAGGCAGAGACACAGGGACTCCTAAAAACATCCCGCTCCAAACAGATCTGTAAATCAACGTTAAAACACGTGGAATGAATGAAATGATCAGCATCACGGCCAACAAAATCAACGATGGGAACAGAAATTCACTTCAGATTAATTTGTTTTGCAAATGTTTTTATTGAGGTAAAATTCATATAACAAAATACTGTATGAACCACTTTAAAGTGTATAATTCAGTGGAATTTAGTATAATCATGATCTTGTGCAAAGACCACCTCTATCTACTTCCGAACCATTTCCATCACCGCTGATCAAAGCCTGTTCCCATGAAGCGCTCATCTCCACTCCTCCCTCCCCACCAGGCCCTGGCAACCACAATCTGCTTCGGTCTCTGTGGATGTACCCCATCACTCCAGATTAATTTTAGAGAGCAATCCTGCAAAGACTTCAGTAAGAATCTTGAAGATGACCAAAGGTTTGTTGAAGGTGCATCTTCAGTTGTTTTTTTTAAATAACTTGATTTGCAATCATTTCAGACTCACAGAAAAGTTGTGAGAATTGCACAGAGAACTCTCGTATTGCCCTAAGTCAGATCCCCACAATCAGCATCTCGCTGCCTTTGCTCCATCACCCTCTCTCCGTCTCTATTATTCCCATTCCATTAGTCTTTTCTCTGAACCACTTGAGGGTAAGCTGTAGACAAGCTGCCCC
>NW_025794178.1:12055-21966 GCF_021613505.1 Equus quagga | reverse complement strand
CCCCCCAGGATTTCACTTTTTATCTGAACATTTCTTGCCCTCCCTCCCTTTGCACATGATGTGGAACTGGACTGACTGGTTTGAACCTGATCTCAAGCCACCCAGAGGAGGGAGAGGCCTGCCAGCCAGCTGGCCCGCAGAGGCAGGGGGAGAAGCCAGGACGTTTGGGGCTGGACAAGCCCTCCCAGAATGGGCTGGAGTTCACTGGACACAAAGAGCCCCCGTCCTGATTGCTCTTCTCAGAACTCAGCTGTTCTGGAAGAGCAGTAAAATCAGGACGCCTCTCTGGGTGTCACTGAAACACATCAAGTGTCTTGATTCAGGAATTAAACGGCAGCAAGGACGATCCTGGTGAATGTGGCTGGTGAGGGGCTTCACGGAGTGAATGAAAACCAGACGCTTTAGGAACCCTGCACGGCGGGGTGGGGTGCGGTGGGCAGATGGGTTGTGCAAGGCAGGGCGAGAGCTACAATCACGGTCGGAGGAGGAAAGAGAGAGAGGATGTTTTACTTTGCTTGACTTATTCCAGAAGTTTACAATCAGAAAATCTGGAGAGAAGCTACTTAAATGTTAGCATAAGAGTAAGTTTTGGTATTTTTGAAAAATAAAATTCAATTTTATATTTCATATTGAGTTTAAAATTCTAGAACAGGCAAAGCTAATCTATAGTCCACAAAGCAGGTCAGCAGTTGCCTGAGGGCCGACAGCAGAGGGGCCAAAGGAGAATTTTTGGGGTGATGGAAATGCTCTAGATCTTCTTGGAGCTGGTGGCTACACGGGTTTACACATTTGTCAAAACCGCTGAATTTAACTAGGTGCATTTTATTACATTTAATAATACTTCAATAAGGTTGATTTTAAAAGGAACCACATCGTGTACCAGAGGCAGAGGACCCTGTTTCACTGCTCTGGGCCTGCAGTACACATCTGCAGCATCCTGACCCTCAGGGAGTGGCCCTGGGGGGGCGGAATCCCAGAAGGAGGGATGGCTAGGAACTGACCAGGCCTGAGCCGGAACAAGTGACAGGTGACGGGGCAGGCTGCCCACAAGACGGTCTGCAAAAGCGGTGGGAAAGCTGGGAGTTCACGGCAGCAAGGAGCATGCAGAAGCCAGAGCACTTACGGGCACAGAGAGCAGCTTGCCCGGCTTCTTCAGTTCCTGCAGAACCTCCAGGTAGAACTTGAAAAAGAAGCTGACCACCAGAGTCCTCTTGAATTCCACACTGCCCCCCGGAGCCCCGCCTGGGAGGGAGACTTCGTCCAGGAGCAGCCTGCAAGCCTCATCCAGCATTGGCTCATTCCAGCGCCTGGGAAGGTTGCAGGCAGGAGGAACCAGCTGACGAGCAGTTCCAATCGAGCGGTGCGTGCTGGGTATTGCATGGGGATAAGCTGGAGAGCCCAAGTCTCCTTTTAGGAGTTGGAAGGGAACTTCAAAATCACCTCACCAAGCCCTTCAGGAAAACCGGGGCCTGGGAGGCTGTGCCCAGTGGCCCGAGGGTCATGGCAGGCTGGGGATGGCACCTGTCCCATTGCAACCTGAACCAAGCATGTTCAAGAGCCAGAGCCAGGCATTAAAGAAGTAGACCATTAGGGCCCATTCCATCACGAACTGCACAGGACTCAGACTCGGACACTGCCTCACTGAGGCAGAGGGAGGGGGTCCTGGGCAGCGGGAGCTGCAGGCGCCACGTGGATGTGGCCTGGCGTGGCTTTGCTGGGGATTGATGAACACAAGAGAATGGGGCTGCACACAGTCCTGGGCCATTTTTGGTGTATCGCTCACCCAAAGAGTGGTGCTTAATTAATCACAGTCAAATAAGATCTGATTCATTTAGCGAAATTACAGAAGGAACAACTAGTAATGCCCCCCAGAGGAGTTTCCACCCTCCTAGCACTTCACCAGCTCCTGCTGCAGCCAAGCTTCCACTTGCTTCTGTGATGCCAAGTTTCACCCTCGGGGGGCAGCATTCGTCGCTTACCTGCCCAGGAGCTGCTGGCAGGATTTCTGTGCACTGATTGTGGCATCCCCGACCCCTCCGTAAGCCAGGCTCAGGTCCTCAATGGTGTCCGTGCCTTCTTGGAAGAGGACTCGCATGCCAGCCGTCACGTCGGCCAAGGCATTCTGCTGGCACTGAGCCTGTCGGAAGGCTGACACAAATTCCCACTGTGGAGACAAAACTCATGAAGTTATATGATATGTCAAAGCTTTGACATGGTTTCCGCTTCTTGGTGCCACTAATTGATCACTTAGACTCAATCGAAAGGGACACAAAAGACACTTGGCACAATCAGAGAGAACTTGGCTGCCTTCTTGTTCCAAGTGAGAATGATGTCCGCCCAAGGTCCTCCCCTGGGGAGGCCAGGATGCCTCACATGGAATGCCTGGGTCATTTCCACAAGCCCTTCTTTCCAGGTGCCCTTCCCTCTCGCCTTCAGATGTCTTTGTCCCCATGAGGATGGAAGAGCCCCCCAACACATATGCTTTTAAATGTGATTTACTTAAAGTGCAAAAGAGACCCACCACATTTCTTGGTTTGTAGAAACGGTCACTTTTCCATTTTGCAAAGCTCGTAAAGGAGTTGACTAAAACTTTCCAACAGTGACCTGGGGAATCTTGCATCAGGAACAAGAGTCAGGAGGGTGATGGCTGCCCCACTGACCCCTTGGCACCGTGACGGCTGGTGTGCTGACATGAGGTTAACGGAGGTGGCCTGTGCCTCCAGTGCGTTCCATCTGCGTGGCCACTGACGGCGCTGTGTTTGAGTCTGCCTGTTGTTCTGTCTGGGGCCTTTATGCAGATGCACATTTGACTGGGAACACACTTCGGAGTTTCCATTCCAAGGGAAAAATAAATGAAGCTCCTACATGGCTGAAGGCAGGACTTAGTATAAGACTTTTTGCATAACCAAGCCGAGTCCGGGCTTTGGGTCTGTGTGTGTGTGTGTGTGTGTGTGTGTGTGTGTGTGTGTGGTATTGCCTCTCTCAGGAAGTGTCTTCTCAGATTGGATTCAGGCACAGTTTTGGGGAGAGGCACAGGGAAGAGGGAGTGAGGAGAGAGGGCCCCTCCTTTCACCCCCAGAGATCCTGAGTCAGTCAGCGTCTGGAGGCCCTCAGGCTCCTGTGAACCGCTGGGGTTAGCTGGAGGAGGGGGGCACGGGGAGGCCTGGCCCCAGCCTCCCTCTCCCTATGGGTCAGGCAGAGTAGCTCTCTCCACAGCCAGAGAGCTTTAATTTCTGCCTCCCAGAGTCGACCCCTGGACATCAGCAGGCCTGGAAGCACGACTGTGGCCTGCACAGGCCCTGCCCCACAGCTGAAACAACCCCAAATCCACCCCCGGAGCTGCCTGCCCGAGGGTGAGGGCCTCGGGGCCGGGCCAGGCCACAGCAGGCAGGAAACAGGTTTTCAGGGCAGAGCTATTTTCCTTCCATCTGCTTTCAGATTTCCAAAGATGACTGGACGCAGTTTCGGGAAGGGAAAAACAGTTCTCAGAAGCGACCAGCGAGTTCTTACCCTTTGAGAGTGAGGGATGTACACTGACTCCAAAATTTCCTCTGGCTTAAGGTCTGCACTTGCCAACCCAGCAAGAAAATCTCTGTCTAGAGGAATCTGCCGTGTCCCTTCTGTGGAAGAAAATGACATTTCTGCACGGTCACAACAAGGAATGTGAGATTATTCTGTACTTTAAACGTCAGCAGCAAAGAAGAAAAGGCCACGTTCCTCTGCACCAAGCGATGCTGAGGTCTGAGCATGTGGCCACCCAGGGCTCCCCGTCCCCTCCTCAGGCTGGACATGCTCTTGGAACCTGGGCTCCTCCGCCCCAAGGCCGCCAGGCCAGCACGGTCACCTCTCAGCAGATGCTGGGTGACTAAATCTAAGTCGTCTGATACTAAGATCAAGATAAGGGCGTCACTTCAGCCGAGACGGGGTTCGTCTCCACTGTTATCAGAGTTGGAATCAGTGGATTTGCTTTTTGTTCTTGCTGCTGCTTTTGGCTCCTACAGCGGATACCTCCACCGTTAGAGCAGAGAGAACAATTCACAAAACCTCCTTTCAGCCCAGTTGTTACCACTTAGTGGTCAGAGCGTGCCCTCTGGCTTTAGAAGGCGGTTGTGTTCTCGTTTCGTTGATGGTTTCCTTTGCTGGGCAGAAGCTTTTTAGTCTGACGTAGAAATGAGTCAGACAGAGAAAGGCAAACCCCGCATGATTTCACTCGTGTGAAGACAGACAAACACATAGCTAAGGAGAACAGATTGGCGGTTACCAGAAGGGAAGGGTGAGGGGAGGGTGAAAGGGGAAGAGGGACATACTATGGTGATGGATGAACTGGACTCTCGGTGGTGAGCACGATGCAGTCTATGCAGAAACTGATACATAATAATGGACACCTGAAATTGACACAGTCATAAGCCAATATGACCTCAATAAAATTATTAAAGAGTGAAAGAACAAGCGGTTTGTGGCTCCCCAGGAGGTGCGGTGGGAGATCAAAGCGCAGCCTCGCCATCTGTCGCGGGTTCGTGCCCTGGCACTTGTGCCGATTGGCAGAGGGTGCGGCGGAGAAGGAGGCCCGGGGAGCCCTGCTGGCCGCTGCCGCCTGCCCACTGCCTGGTCGGCCAGCTCGTCCACCGGCCCCGCGGGCGCTGGGGGCGCTGAGGGTGGAGTGGCTTTGGTAGAGCTGGGAGAACAGAGACCGTCAGCTGTTTTCCAACAGCCCAAGAGAAGAGCCCAACTACTGCCCTTCCTACTAGTGTGGGGCGCCCTGCGTGGAGGCTGGGCCGTCCTTGCTGTCCTGAGGCCCCAGAGTCTAGGCTTTTTCTCTCTGGGTCTTAGGGGGCGAGCTGGGGTCGTCCTGGACCACGGGGCTGGAGGACTCAGCAAAATGGCTGACGGGCCGAGCAGGGGTGAGGCTTTTGCTTTCCTCCTTCAAGGGCGGGCCCCGTGCAAAGCTGAACAGGGGAGAGCGAGTTTGTCCTCTGCCACCAAGTCTCTCCCCGCGCTTCTGAGTTCCCGCCAATGGGGGATGGGAGTGTGTTAGCCAACAAACCCTGCGGGAGGGCTGCGATGCCTGTGATATGATTCCTGGTGGGACACCCCCCACCCCAAGCTCAGGCCAGGCAGCTTGTGCTCGCTCCCGGCACCCCAGAGCCCGGGCTGTGTTAGCCCCAAGGAGTGAAGGACAGACCCGCTGAGTGGGAGGGACAGAGGGAATGGGTGTTTGATGAGTTGGTGTAGGGGGAGCCATGGGAGGGGTAGTGAGAGGCCCTGGGAGGCGGCCTGATGGGGAAGAGGCAAGCACACTGTATGGAAATGACAGACTGGGGCTCCCAGACAGGGAGACAAGCGTAGTGTAGCATGGAGCGGCCCAAGCCGGCATGGAAGTTAATCACTGCCTTCCTCCTGCCCCAGGGGGCCTGGGTGTCTGCAGTGCTCCTCACCAGACTTGTGGTTCCCACACAGTCCCTGGAGGGGGGCCATGAAGAGGAGGGGGGAGCGGTCCTCAGCCCCAGAGCCTTCGCCTCAGCCGCCGCACACCGCCCTGGCTGACACAAGGGCTGAGCTGTGGCCTGGGGGGGTGTGTGTGTGTGTGTGTGTGTGTGGTGGGTGGTGCCAGAAAGAAGCACTGGCCACCTCCTTGGGTCACTGTGCTTTTCTCCAGGAGCCTGAGCTCCCCATGGTGGTTCGAGAGCCAGAGACCTGGGCTCTCACTTGGAGCAGTTCCTTAAAAAAGACAAAAAATCTCCAGGTGCTGTTCACAGCCTTCCAAGGCAGCTTACCTTTGGACATCAGATTGAGGGCGGTGTTGCCCACAGCCAGAACTGGATTCAGATCCGAATAGCAGTGCCGGCTCATGATATGTCCCCCTAAGGACTAAGGAGAGAGAGGGATAGCCTCGGTCATCTTATCCCTCAAACCCCACGCCCCCAGGCACCTGCTCATGGTCCTCTCTGGTGGTGGAGGTGTCCAGAGGAAGCTTGGTCTCCTTTGCAGAGGGACTCAGACCTTCGGGGAGGACCCCCTCCCACCCGCAGCTTTGAGTGGGGAGAGGAATTGATGGCAAACAACACTGGTGTGGCGTTTGGTAAGTTCCACCTGCTGTCTAACCTCTTCACACATGTTTACCCACTTCATCCTCACAACAGCCCAGTGAGATTGATGCCATCATCCCGTTTTACAGATGAAGACACTGGGGCACAGAGAAATTATGAAACTTGAGCAAGGTCTCCCAGCTTGGAAGGGGCAGGCCTGGGATTCCAATCCAAGCAGCGAGGCTCAGTGGCAGTTCTGAACCACCTCCTCTCAACCTTGACCACAGTGCAGGTGGCCGTGGTGTTGGGTACAGAGATGCCGTCCTGCCCTGGGTACGGCAGCATCTCAGCCTCCTCCCCCATGGCCTCTGAAACTGCTGGACCTCACTTGGGCCAGGCTGGGGTTCTGGGCATCCCCACCACCGAGAGAGCTGCCCTCTTCCTCTTCCTGGAGCTCCACTCGGCTCTGGTTGAGCCTGTAGCATCTCAGAACTCGGGAGGGAAATGACTGGCCATTCAACTCGGTACAGTCCTCCCCACATAGTGATGGAATCCACAGTGCCCGCCGGGTAGCTGTGGTCTGGGCTGGAACGTGGGTGAGGACGGAGAACCCCCAGTCCTCGATGAACAGCTCGATTTTGAAGTTCTTGTTTCCATGGAGCTGGAGTCCACCTGCCTGGACTCTCACGTGTCAGTCATACTCCTGCCCTATGTGAGTGTGTGAAATAAATCGGTCTGTCCTCAGAGTCTAGAAGTATTTGAAGGCCGTTCTTGTGATCGCTCTGACTTTGCCCACCCCGGCCATTCCTCTCTCTGATGTGGTTTCCAACCCCTCATTCTCCTGTCACCGTCTCCTCGCCAGGCTCCAGGGTGTCAGCCAGAGTTCTGGACGGGAAGGGGCATTTTGGAATCACTTGAAGAGCTTTTTCAGGGGAAACACGTCCTCCCCAGATTCCTACACCCCAAGGATTTCTAAGGCACCATTTGGGGCATGTAGGAGAGGAAGCAGGTGTATTTTGAAAACCTAACGAGGTCTCTTCTGCTTTCTTCCAAAGTCAAAAATAACCAGACCTTAAAGTGTGCCTCCCGGATCTGAGCGTTATTCTCCAACTGTGCTGAAGAATAGTCCTGATTTTAGGTGCTATACTTCTGTAGTGCAGCCTAAGACTAAATTAGATTCTTCCACAGTCTTATCAAGAAATTAGCAAAACCGTGACATCTTTTTCCCACCTATATGGCTACTTGGCTATTCTCTTGATTTTGACTTAGATTCTTCTTTTAAACATGTCATTAAATAATGTGTGTTAAATGTTAAATATTTATTGTGCCAGTCGTTTCAGCCTGCTGGGACCCTTTTGCATACTGATTCTGCCGATCCCCGTTTCAATATTTCAGTGATATTAAGAAATCGGCGCGGTGTGCCTAAGGCTTGGCCCAGAGGACGTACTGCCATATTCCGGATCTGCTGGCCTGCCAGCCTCTTCAGGTGCTTCAGGAGGGCTCGGTACGTCTGAGTTTTCTCCTCTGGGAGCTCGGAAACCCTCCCAGCCAAGATGTCCTTCACCTGGGCCAGACTGCAGCCAGCACCTATCGTCAGCCCTGGAAAGCAAATGGTTTTCATAGGTGACATGGGAGGAGCAGCTGAATTGTAGCCCTGGTGCCAGGGCCTTATGTTTGGCTAGTGCAATGGCTCTGCACACTGACTGTACAGAGAATCACCAGGAACTCAAAACCGGCACAGATGCCCTGCTCCCAGATCAGTCAAATGGGAATCTCTGGGCACGGGGCTTTTTCAAAGGCTCCCGGGTAGCTCTCCCGTGCAGCCAGTGTTAGAAACCCCTAGGCTGGCCTACACCCTTCTTTGGAAAAGGCAAGGAAATAGAGGGTAGAGAGAAGGAATGACAGTCACGACTAGCAGGTGGCAGACCCTACGAGAACTTTCCATGACCCCCTCCTGATCGACCACAGTGAAGCTCTGCAAAGCTGTTTTGTGATTAAGGGGGATAAATCTGATGGCATTATAATAACACCAAAGTTCTTCCAGCTCCCGAGGTCATTGTCTCAAGTCAATAATGCTGTGACTGCCCATGTGCACTTCTACAGGTGGCCTTGATGCTCAGAATCGTCAACAACCCAGTTGCTGAGGGGCACCGGCCAACCAGAATGAACACGGCTGGGTGGGGAGCTGCCCCAGGTATTGTGTGAGTTGTTGTTGGGCATGGGGACATTGGGGGTCCCCAGGGAGGAGCCAGGGAAGCAGGAGCAGTGGCAGAGCATCGGGGAGGACTGGGGCAATGCTATTTTCTACCTGGCGAGGAGGTCATTCAAAGTTCTAACCCCCGTTGCAGCCACACCTCTGAGTATCGGGAGGATATTAGCACGGGGGTTTCTCCATGGTAGGGATGTAAGGGTTCAGATCCATCTTTGAAAGTGGAATCACCCAAGCCATCGGGAGATGACTTAGTCAGCCTCTTAAAGTTAATCCTTCCTGTTCCCCAGGGTTTGCAGAATGAATCACTGACCCGTAGAGTTAGATTTGATATCAGTTCCAGGGTGGGGTCTAACTACAGTGAGTCTGTTTTTATCAGGTTGCAGGCTGGGCTTTGATTTTTCTCCTGTGGATTAATCTTTGAGAATATTCCTCCCTCCCACATAGCTTTGTTTTATCAATATTAAAAATGTACTTGGCACAGTATTTCCCCCACCCCTGCCACCACGCCCGAGTAACCGCCACACCCTGCTGCTTCAGTCATCTCGGCCAACCTAACAGAGCAGGGAAGCTGAGGCTGCTGCTCCCTGTCCTTACTCGAACCAAATCTAAGCTGCCCCTCCTCCCGGGGACGTCCCGACCTGCAGTCCTCACGCTGTCTCCCTCCCGGTGTCTCATAAGAGGCACTCCGTGACGCGGGATCCTGTGCCAGGCCCATCAGCGAGAGGCTGTTGCTTCCTCTCGAGTGGGCTCACTGGAGCGTGGTCTTTAACTTCTGCAGATGTCCTGGCCTGGTGTTTGCCCACAAGGGCGCTGGGAAGACCAGGCTTGCTTCTTGTCCTACAATTCCTCCTAGCCTAGACCCAGAGCCTTAGTGGTAGGCAAGAAATCAGAAGCAGAAAGACTTATTATTATTATCTTTTTAAGGTCAGACTATCTCTTCTCTGAACAGAGTGGAAAGGGGCAGGTCAGCCCAGGGAGGGGAATGTGCCGGCTGTCCACTCTGCTGCCTGCGTCCTCAAGAGTACAGACTTCAGCCTCAGGCTGAGGCCGGACAGTCACTCGGGGGCTTTCGTTCGGCTCTTTCTGAGCCTCACATTACCCCGCACTTCTTGCTGGGCAAGACACCGCGGTATGGAGACCACGCTATTTTCTGTGCTTGTTCATGTTATTCCATCCTTGGGCACAGACCGAGCTTGAGTTCCAAAGGAGTTGAGCTTTCACTTTGATTCTCAGAACGTGGGTTCTGTTTAACTCCACGCTTCTCAGAGTTCGTGGGTCCCTGGGAAAAGGTGCAGCGAGGTTCTGGAGCGCTTCCTACACTGAAGATTATGAGAAAGAAACGTGCGCTCAGCCAAACGTGTAGGTGAGACGGGTTAGTTTGCAAAATTTAAACAAACGTAAGCTGTCACAGAAATTTATTTCCCAGGGGGTGCTGGCTGGGGGGAGAGGGCCCATCTGGCTCCAAGGTTCCCCTTCCTCACCAGTGTCCTTCGCTCTTTTGGCCTTAGGAAAAGTTGGAGAATGCTGGGAAACTTCCCTGGGGCCACTAGAGGCTGCTCACACTTTAAGTTTTTTTGCTGACAAAGATTTGCCCTGAGCTAACATCTGTTGCTAATCTTCCTCTTTTTTTTTGCTTGAGGAAGATTTGCCCTGAGCTAACATCTGTGCCAATC
>NW_025794178.1:0-12040 GCF_021613505.1 Equus quagga | reverse complement strand
CTTGAGGAAGATTTGCCCTGAGCTAACATCTGTGCCAATCTTCCTCTATTTTATACATGGGATGCCACCACAGCATGGCTGATGAGTGGTGTAGGTCTATACTCGGGATCCGAACCCACGAACCTGGGCTGCTGAAGTGGAGTGCACAGAATTTAACCACTATGCCACAGGGTCGGCCCCTCACACTGTAATTTTAAGAGGTCCCAGGAAGGTGCATTGTTTCCTCAGATTTCAGAAGTTGTCTCTACTTTGCCTCCAGAGTCCAAACAGTCCATTCAAACAGCCAGTTGGACAGGTATGGGGCAGGCCGGGGCTCAGAGCATGGCAGTAACGGAAAGAGTTCTGAACGGAAGTGGGAGATGTGGGGTTTGCCGACCTGAGCGCCAGCTGTTTGGGGACCTTGGGCAAGTCCACTTTCCTTTAGCGTCTCAGCTTCCTGGTTTGTAAAAAGGAAGGATTGGGGCCATGCTGAGGGTTTTGAATTGTGCCCTGAAGGGCCCTCTCAGGGGCAGATGTGGGGGCTCAGTGACGGGGGGATGGAGGAAAGTCTCTCCTCTCCTTCCAACAGAGCAGCTTTTTTCACTGACTTCTTTTATTTGAGATTTGCTTGAGGACAGGCTTGTGGTGCCAAAGAGACGTCTGGAGACCACGGGCGAGACCGTGCCTGGGCTGGAGAAGAGGAAAGGGCTTCCTGTCCTAACCTGCTGCTTGAACTGCTTGTCCCCGCCCCCAGTCACCCGATCGCTGTCCCCTCTCCCTCTGCCATCGCTAAGATTTCAGTCAATCTGAGCACATTCCCTCACTGTCGGAGCGGCATTCAGAAGTGCTACCTGAATCGTCCCGAGGCTGATGCTGCGAGGCCGGGTGCTGGGCAAAACCAGGAGGGCCCCTGCCCTCCAGATAGGAGCCGGGAGCAGGGAGGGGCTGGCTTGCTGTCTGCAGCACTGAGTTTGGCTGATGGTGGTCAGCGGCCAGGAAGGTCGGACTCCTGGATGGCAGTGATATGGCCCAGGCAGGTCTGCTGTCCTGTCCCCCACTGACCCCCACAAACGCTTGGTAGCCTCCCGTTCAGTCTGGACTAAAGCCTTCAGTTCGGTCAACCTCCGTGTTGGTTAAGTTGAGGAAGTCATTGTTTCCACTGCGCCCCAAATTCGCGTTCCTCACCCAGGTGTTCACTCGGGTTTCCTGTCACGTCATTTGTCGGTCGTTGACTGAGCATCACGCGCACAGACAGTCCTTACGTGCTGGGAGCTCTTGGGATGAGGAAAGCGCCATAATGTGGTTCTTTTTGTCAAAGACTTTGCTGTGCTTCTCGAAGAAAGAGTCTTGCACGTTTCCTTCCTACTTCATGAGTGCTGCCTTGCCTATGTGGTATCTGCACAGAGTGGGCCCTTACGGATGTTGTAAATGACTGGGGGGTGCTTGCCCGGGTAGGTCTTTGTCCCATTTTGCCCCTTGTCACTGTCCCTAAGAGACAAGTAGCATTCAAGTGCCAGATAATACTTCTACTGTCCCCCTGGAGACATCCTCCCTCCCTGGAATTGACCGCTCAACCAATGGCTAGCACCAGTTCTCTGGCGCTGTCTTCCCGTCAAAGTGACACTGCAAATTCGTTGTCTCTAGGTCACCATGGCATTTTATAGGCAAGAATCCTGCAGGTGACTGCAAGGTCTTGAGTGATATCATCTGAATACCTCATCTTCTGGGCAAAGTTTTCGATAGTAAAGGTTCATGGTGGGGATGCAGCATCACATCGGAAAAACGATGAAGAGGGGAAACAGGCCAGACAAGACAAAGGTACGAGATGGACAGAGGTCCGCGCTATTTGGCAAGTGTAAGTTCAGTGCAGGGACCGGTTCACTGATATCTTACTGAGAACACCAGGAACTCACCCTTGCTTGTTGTGGACACCATACTCAGCTCAGAAATCCTAGCAGGAGAGAGGAGAACTGGGTGAAAATGTCCTTGAGATTTCTTTGCAGGTCCTGGAAAGTAAATATATATTTTAGAGACAGTTAGGAAAGGCAAAATGCCTTTTATTGGCATTGAAAGTTTCTCATAAAAAATATTCAGATACTAATTTTAAAAATTGACAATAAATGTGAATAGATGTGAAAGCAGTGGCCATACACCCTGCCAAGTGAATTTGCAGAGCATGCTCTCCCAGGACATGTATTTATACACTCACTACAAGTGTATGCAAATAGGAAGTAAAATGGATGAGAGATTCCTGAAAAAACATGTCCTTCGAAGTAGAATGGACAGGCAGATCATGCCGTAGCCACGCAGTGGAATCCAGCACAGCTGCAGGCGACAATATGGGCGAATCTTTGGTCAAGAATGTTGAATGAACAAAGCAAATTGTGGAAGAGTAATATCATGCCAGTCTATTTATGTGAGTTCAAAAATACACAAAACTAATTGACAAATTGGTTAGGGGTACAAATGTATATGGCAAAATTGTAAAAATATGGAAGAGACTGACCACCATGTTCAGCTAACGAGAGCCTCTGAGAGGAAGGGAAGGGAAGGGAAGGGGATGTGGTTTGGGATGGACCATGGGCCTTCAAAGTTCTTGGCGAAGTTCTCATTCTTTTTTTTTTTTGAGGAAGATTAGCCCTGAGCTAACATCTGTGCCCATCTTCCTCTACTTTATATGTGGGACGCCTACCACAGCATGGTGTGCCAAGCAGTGCCATGTCCACACCCAGGATCCGAACCAGCGAACCCCAGGCCACCAAAGCGGGATGTGCAAACATAACCGCTGCGCCACCGGGCCAGCCCCAAAGTTCTCGTTCTTAAACTGGGTGGGAGTGATAACTAGGTGTGCACTGTTAATATATCCACATGTATTATATAAAATTCTATTGTATCTACTCACTATTTAACAAACACAAAATAAAAAGGGACAAGATAAATTATTTAAAAACCTCTAATACTTTTTCCCCACACCTCAAGGGGTCACCCTGCACACTGCCAGGGCATATGGACATCCAACTTTGGAGGCCAATTTTATTATATTATAACATAATAATGTTGTATCACAATTCTATATTGTTACTATAACACATACAACTTATTATATATAATCATAATTGTATATCATATATAATGTAATAGTCTACTTTTATAATGTATTGTTATAGTCTTTTTGCTGCAAAGATGAGGTTTTTGTCCTTAAACAATAGCTTTTGTAGACTGAGAGCAGAGGAGGACGGGAGGTCCAGCTCGCCGTTGGTGTGGCCTGAGAACCGTTGTCGTCACTCACCCAGTGAGGTGTTGCCCAGGATGAGAGGGGCGTCGGGGTGTTTCACTTTCAGCTCCAGGAGATCCTTGAGGGTCCCGGGGGAGATCCAGGTAACCCTCTCTCCATGAAAGGTCAGCGTTCGCTTTTCTGGGTTCTCCGCCATTCTCTAAGGGCAAATGACAACTGTGTGTGTCCGTGTGCACACCTGTCTTCCTGGGCTATTAAGAGCCCAGGTGAAGGTATGTTCCTCTAGAGAAATTTCAGGGCTCCTGGGGTCCACTTGACCTAACAGATACTCACTACACCCATTGGCTATGCCTGGATTCCATAATTAGATGTTTACTCCGTTAGCTTAAGACTGGTTAACGTGTAGCTCTTTGGAGACAAATGACAATATAAGCTGGCACCTGTCACTGACCCTTCAGTATGGAACAATTTAACATAATTTAGTATCATGGCTTTAAAAATCATAATTAGAAGCCAGCCTGGTGGCATAGTGCTTAAGTTCGCACACTCTGCTTTGGCGGCCCAGAGTTTGCAGCTTCGGATCCCAGGCGTGGACCTAGCCCCACTCATCAGGTCGTGCTGTGGTGGCATCCCACATAAAATAGAGGAAGATTGGCACAGATGTTAGCTCAGGGCCAATCTTCCTCACACATAATTCATAATTATATTAATGGTTCTAAATTAATATCTTCAGCCTGGACTTTTCCTCTGAAATCGGAATTCATATATCTGAATGAGGACTCAACGTCTCCTCTTAGCTGTGTAATAGGCATCTCAAATTTAACATGTCCCAAGCCGAGCTCCTCATATCCCATCCTCTTCCAAGCCCCGGAAAAGGACCCCCAGAAGGAAAAACGCCCTCCTCCTCTGGGGTCTTCCTGGACCTGGGATCCCTGCTCCTTCCCTCGCCCCTCCCAAGGCTGTTCCCATCCCAGCAGCCAGAACACCCCAGATCCCACTGCAACGTTAATAGGAGCATATTCCTCCTCTGACCAGCCTCTCTGATAGCTGTCATCTCACGCGGAATGAAAGCCCTAAGTCCAGCAGGGTCCCCGCCCCCCGCGGCTTTCTGACCTCTAGGACCTCCGGCTCTCCCACCCTTCGCACCTCTGCCCTTGCTGGGCCCACTGCCTGGATTGCTCTTCCTCCACGGATCTCTGTGGCCAGCCCCTCACCTCCTTCAGGACTTTCCTCAAATGTTACCTTCTCAGAGAAGTCTTTTCTGGCTGGAATATTTCAAGTTGCAACTCCCAGCATCCTATCTCCCGTCTCTGTTTTATTTTTTCTCCTTCTCACTTGCTAACACACTGTATATCTCTTGTCTATCATCTTGCTTATCGTCTGTCTCTCCCAGCAGGTTACAAACTCCTCGAGGGCAGGTCTTTTTGTTAGTTTTGTTCCCTGCTGCACATTCAGTACCTAGAACAGTGCCTGGCACAGTGCTGAATGAATAAATATTTGTTGAATGAATAAACGAACACATCTGAACCCCTTCAGAAGTAGGTATTTTACAGAATGGGCTCCCTGGATGCCCCAGAGGAAAGACAGAGATGCCGATAGAGGGAAGAGTGAGGGATGGGGGGCCTGGAAGTGCTGCTTGGGGTCAACGTACTAGAGCAGCTGGAAAGACCAACGCAGAAGCTGAGCAAGGCTGCCTCGCTGGGGACAGTCAGCAGGGACGCAGTGTAGAGGACAGTGACGGGAGGAACGATGATATCGTTTGAAAAATAGCCTGAGCTGAGGCCCGCGCGTGCGGCCTGAGCCAGGCCGGGGAGCCGGGCAGGGACGGGCAGCTGGAGCTGATCGAACATGTCCACAGTTCGACAATTTCACAGGAAGGAGAGGGTTGTTTTAGAAAACTGGGTTAACAACCAGTGACATTCAAACAGGCACATAAAACACCCGACTCATCTTACCAAGAGTTCTGGGGGAAATATGAGCTCCTGGGTAGGCTCCAAGGGCTGGAACTCGTCTTTCGCAAACAACTCTGTGCAAATCTTTTGTAAAGGCAGAAGAAGATGGGTGTGTCAGCCCAGTTCGACTGGAAACGGCGTCGCAATTCTTTAATTAGGCAAAATGAACACAGTACTAACCCTCCTACTCTCCTTGTGCAGGGAAACAATTCAAACCAAATTGTTCTAAATAGGACTTTTTTGTTAGAGAAATATGGATTTGCCGCTAATATGACACTAAAAAAAAGGATATTCTGTGAAATATTTCAAACATTATCTTGTGAAACACCAAGACAGTTTATGAAAAACTACCAGAGGTCAAACAAGCTTGGGAAATCCTCTCCACTGTACCCCAGCTACCATCCTCTCATCTGTCAAGTCAAGATTCAAAATGCTAAAAGCTCTGATAAGTCCTGTAGTTTAGGTAAAAATGACTAAACATACATGCTCATGTGTAAACACACACGTGCCCCACTAATTGAACAATAGTTAGCATTTATTAAGGATAAGTGGAGTGTGAGGTGAGCTTACCTTCCAAATGCCTTTATGTGCATTAATAATGTATTTAATCCTCATAACAATTGTACAAAGAAAGTAAATTATCATCTCCATTTACAGACTGGGAGACTCAAGCGCCATGAGAAGTTACCCCGGCTGCTCCTGCCTGAATCACAGCTGTTTTAGCTTTCAAGACGCTTATTCCCAGAACGCATCCCTGCAGAGATCCGTTGGGAGAGAACTGTGGGATGCAGGACCAGGCCTGCGACAGGGAGCAGAGCCTGGTGGCTGTCGGGGCAGACAGATCGGTTCATTCTCAGCTCTGCCCTGACTCTGCCCTTTCCTGGGGGAAGGACTCAAGCTTTCTGGAGGTTAACAGGAAATAATGCCCATTTTGAAGGGTAATTGTGACAATTAGGTGAAATGGCCTGACATTTGCCCACCCCCTCTGTCTATTGTCCCAGGTTCCAGAAGGAAAACTTGCAATTGTTCCTGTAAAGGTTCTCAGCAGGACCCCAGATTGAGCATCACAGGCCAACACCCGAATGATTAAATTCTGTGTTAGCTGGAATTAGAAGTGTAGGCGGTACCTGCAAACAATAATGTGGTGTTTCTCTAAAACCTAGAAATGAGATTCTGTCTGAGAATTAAAATGTGAAACAAACATAATGAGTCAGAGCGGAAGAATTAAAAGTTCCCCTGAACAGGTGGTGGGCCCAGACTTAGCAGTTACCCAGTGCAAGGTGTTGACATAGCTGAAAGAGAAAGGGGAGTCTGGGGGCAGACACCTGCCAGCCAGCAGGTCCTCCCTGGTCAGGGAGTGGAGGCTTCTGTGATGCGACCCTCAAGATGACCCGGCTGCTCTGCATCCACACTCACCATCAACCTTCTCATTCTATTGTGGCCTCCATGTGTGGTTTCTTATGGGGAAAGGACATGAGGCTCAGGGATAGTAAGATCCACTTTATAATTGTGTTTCTCTTTATAAATGAATATCGGGGCACATTCCAGTTTAAATATCATGTTCTTCTGGGTTTGGTTAAAGTAATTCAGGTGGTCCCCAGAGCACAGTCATTGCCATGATGAATTCCTGAGGCCACAAAACCCAGAAGCAGACTTTAGCATGTGTTCATCCCTCTAAGGTGCTCATCCTCTCTGGAATGGCCGGGGTGGGGGTCGGCGGGGCACAGCCCACTTTCCTTGGCAACACCCTTCTGTTCTGTTGCACGCCATCTTCAAACCAAAATAAGGTGACAGTGGGAGGCTGAGAACAGAACGAGGTAGGCCTGAGGGAGAGAGCCAGATCCAGGAGGGAGACGCTGGCTGTTCCCTCGGAGGCCAGCCCTGTTCCCTCGGATCTCCTGGTCCACAGGGAGCCGACTCTGTTCTGTCCTGTCTTCCCGCTTCTCTAAGTGATTCCTTTAAGAACTTGGCAGTGGGTCTTTTTTGGAAACAAGCCCCTCTGAGAGAGCAAAGCCAGGCACTGCAATGTTTCAGGCTGGACTCCCAGCGGTGGGGCCGTGAACTCGCCACGTGCTTTGGGCTGGCTCTCAGCCTTCCTGAGGCTGCAGTGCCCTCTCTCTACGATGGAGACACAGTGACAGGGTGGGGCCAGGCACAGGAACCCGTTTCCTCCGAGCACGGGACTCGTCCTAGCTGGGGAGGTCTTTTGTCTCCTGCCTGAGCGGATTTTGTTCTGTTGTTCGGCCTGGGCTTCAGCGGGGCTGTACCTCGCCCCTTTCCCAGCTCCCGTGGGAAGTGCTGGTTCCTGCAGGCAGCCTGGACCCTGTCAGCAAAGCAGAGAAGGGGCCCCCAAACCCAGCAGCACAGTGTGGGCGCCGGGTGGCTCGGAGCCACACGCTCAGGGAGAGGACAGAACCCAGGACTCACGTCACTTTCCCCGCCAAGCGAGGAAGCGGCATTTTCTCCCTGGTCCAAGCAGCATTTTCCTCTTCCTTTCTGCTGACAGCCACTTGACTCCTAGGGAGGGGAAATGTTTTGAGATGAAACACTTTTAAATAGGTGGCTGGGTGTGTGCTTGAAAGGTTGGCAACTTAAAAGAGACTCCAGACGGTTTTAGTCACTTTTGCTGGTTTCTGTTGGAACAGAGATAATCAGAGGTCTTTCTTCTTTTGCTTTATTTTTTCAAAAACAAAATTATACATATAGAATATATAAAATGATATAAAATATATACAAAAATATAAAGTATAATATAACATATAATTTAAGACAATAGCATAGAATGTAGAGAAGCATAAAAGACAAACTGTCATGACCCTGGGCCACTGATAATATTTGGACATAATATATATTTGTACTATGCTTATAGTGCAATATAGTTTTATTTTGCCTTTTTGTCTATTTGCTTTTGTTTTGTTCATTTATCTGCCTATTTTTAATTTATATTGTGAGTCTTTTTCCACATCATTAAAATCTCTTTAAAATATAACTTTGCTGATTGCGTAAAGTCCATCTTCCGGTTATTTCAGAACATATTTGTAAAACTTGCTATTGACATATTCTTAGGTTTTCCCCTACACTTTACAACTATAAATAACATTATAATGAACATTTCCGTTCACTATGTGTACGGTTTTGTGGACCTCGCTGAAGTTTTTCTTAGGTGAATTCCTAGCGGTAGAATTAACTGAGAAGATACTTCTTAGGGGAATGACAGTTTATCCATTCTCTAGCATATGTGACATCCACAACACTGAATGCTATCAGTCATATAAGGACCTTAAAAAAAGAAAGAGAAAAAGAAAAGAAAAAGGAAAATTGAGAGAAAAAAAAGAAAATCTTTTTGGGAACGAGATGTCCCCGACCTTTGGGATCTGCTCGCGGTTGACGGGGACTGACCGGACAATCAGGATTTTAAAGCAGGCGTCAGTTGCCAGCTTTTTCATTTCTCGATTCCTCCACACTTACCTCTTGTATCTTGTTCCTCAAGTTATTTCGCCTAATAAAATACTTTCTTCCAGACACCCCACTTCTCTGTCTCTGCCCAGATCTTAATTCTGTCCGAGAAGCAAAACCGGCTGGGACCAGCAAGCAGCGCTTGCTCCCTTCCTGGAAGGTCTGAGAGCTTCCAGGATGGGCCCTGAGTCAGTGACAACAGAAAAGAGCAAGTCTTCTCTGGGCCTGGTGGATATGAGCCTTGGGGGTTCCCACCGGGCTAGCTCCTTGACCAGTAAGGAACTGGGGACTGCTGGCTGGAAGCTGGGTCTCCCACCACACTTTTGCCTTTATCCCCAGAGTCTGTGCCTAGAAAGCTGGTGACATCCACATTCCAGATGGAGAGAGGATTCCTTTGACTTCCTTTATTTATATTTCACAAGTGCTTTTCCATTTACCCCAGCAATTTCATGGGTTTATCAGCTGAATGTTTTGTTTCTCAGCTCGGTACCTTTGGCTCCCCCGTGTGGCATTTGGCTCCCCCGTGTGGCAGCGGGAGTCTGGGACACGCCTGCACCGGCCTGGCTCTGGGGAGCAGGACACTCCTGCTGGTCCATTTCCGGGTCTACCTCCACTATTTGTGGAGCTGGGGCAAGAGTACAGATGGAGCCCCTCTGCTGCCCTTCTCTTCCCTCCCGGCTCTCTTTTGGGCTGAGAGGGGTCTCAAACACCATGTGAGCACCCCAGCCTGCATGTCTCAGCTCTTCCGTTACCTCCAAAACAGCCAGTCGTTGTGCACCCTTTGACCTAGGGGTGGACACACTGTCTGTTACGATCCGCCCTAGGAAGATGGGCTCGGGAAGACCATACCTGGAGCGCTGTCTAGAAAAGAGATGAGGGCTCCAGGTGAACAAGTCACCTTGGCCCCATGGCCTTCTGAGAAAGGCTGGAGGAGGACTTGTGAGGGGCCCTCTAAAGTGTGGGGCTCCCCTTGCTTGGGTCTGAGGGTGGTACTGCCCACATCCGTCCTGCCCTCAGATGAGCATGTGTGGTCTCCTGTGAAGGACTCTTCATGGCGTCAACAGCATCCTCAACAACAGTAGGAACTGTTGAGTTCTTATTAAGTGCCAAGCAAGACTTTGCTACATGCTTTGCCCATGACTTCTCGTTTGCTCTTCACAGCAGCCCAGTGAGGTCTCCCCTCCTGTAGAGGAAACTCCCTGTGCTCTTATATCTGGGGTGAATTTTGGATGCCACTCTGCGTGTTCTTCCTTTGTATCAGCTCACACTTTCCCAACTGGTCTGGATTCTTGGAACAAACCTTGCTTCCCCAAAGCAAACTCTACCCTTTACTGTCTCCTTGGGTTTGCTGGAGCCCTAGTACCTGTCCTGTCCTGAAGCCTCGCTCAGTGAGTCATGGAAGACATCTGGGTGGCTGGTTAGATCCCCTGACTTCCCTGTGTGGTGGGACATCAGGGTGTCATGTTCACCCCCTTCTCAATGAACAGCTCAAACTCCCGTGAGTCAGTTGGAGCTAACTCCCTTGGTCTCCCTTATAGTCTGTTTAGATGGCCTAAAACACTCAACTCCTGTATTCCCAGCCTTGACCTGCTGTCACCGTCATTCTTGCTCTTTAGGGTGTCTCCACAATCACCTACTCACCGCACAGAAGGTCCTTCCACTCTCGAGAATTGGCCGATACCCAGTGCAGCGGCAAAGGTTGCCTAACCGGAGAAGAAGGATGGGTATCAGTGGGCTGTATTTCTACTGGTTTCTTTGGGAAGTTAAAACAGACGCAGGTGGTTTTGTCTTTTTTTTGAGAGTATTTAAATACCTGCCAGACCGTTCAGTGCTTTTTTCCTCTTCTTAGACTATTATCCTTCCTACCACCTCAACTCCAGTTTTATTCTGTCCTAAAGAAGATGACGGTCCATCTGGTGAACCCACTTGCATCCATCGATTAATTTGTTCATTCATTCAACACATGTCTATTGACGGCACCTATATTTCAGACAGCGTGTAAGATACAGGGATCCTAAGACAGGAAACTCTAGGCCATTTCTCAGACACCAGAGGAGCGAAGGATCTGCCTTGGACTACTTGTTAGAAGTGCTCCTCAGTGGCTTTTGGGTCACTGCGTCAGAATTTCCTGGGGGTATTTGTTTAAAATGCAGATCGCTGGCCCTTCTCCAATTCTCCTGCATCAAAACCTCCAGGGGTGGGCCCAGGAATCTTTGTTTAAGAAGTGTGCAGGTAATCCCACTGCAGGGCAGTTTGAGAAGCTCAGGTTTCCAAGGACGAAGGTGTGGGGGTGGGGTGGAGCAGGCTCTGTGTGGAGTAGAGTTCGTCCAAGGAGGCCTCACAAGGAAGCCAGGGCTTGAAGGATGAGCAAGCAATGGGTGAGCCTGGGCTTGAAGGATGAGCAAGCACTGGGTGGGTGGAAAGCAGGGGAGAGCGTTCGGGGTTCACAGAGCAGCACAAGCAAGGCGCAGATGTGGAACAGTGCAGAGGAATCGCGGGTCGAGAGGAGACTGGCCAGCAGGACGTCTGTTGGACTTCCCTGACTGCCTCGTGAAGTAGGGGAGGCTTGGCCACACTCGAGGGGCGAGGAGCTGTTGGAGGACCTCACAGAGTGGAAGGCCCTAAGGAGGGGAAGATTTCGATGACTTGATCTGATTTTCTGTAATGGAGAGGAGTGGAGGAAATCCACCAGCAACTGGCAGATTCAGAGAGTGTGTCTGTGCTCAGCCTCCAGTCCTCAGTCTAAGAATCTGTGTATCCAACAGGTGACTGGTTTAGGGATTGTTGACGCCTGAAAATGATGTCTATTGATCCTGCAAAGGGGATATGTCTGTGAACTCCCTGTTAGTAACTTAAATCAAGAGAACTGAAGAAGGACCAGGGGTCTGCATTTAAACAAATACCCTGTTAAGTTACTAAAGACCCCACGCGGTAGTAACCCATTGCAAATTTTAAAGGATCCTTTCAATATGTGGAGGGCTCTGTTATAGGTTAAACCGTGTCCCCCCAAAAGACTTGTTGAGGTCCTAACCTGTGTCTCCTGTGAATGTGACCTCATTTGGAAATAGGGTCTTTGCAGATGTACTCAAGTTAAACTGAGGTCATACTGCATTGGGTGCGCCCTAATCCGGTGACTGGAGTCCTTAGAAGAGGAGGGAAATTTGGACTCAGACACACAGAGGGGAGGCCGTGAGAAGATGGAGGCAGAGATGGGAGTGATGAATCTACGAGTCAAGGAATGCCAGGAGAGTTGTCAACCCCCAGGACTCGAAAGAGGCAAGGGAGACTCCTCCTCCAGAGCCTTCTGCAGGAGCACGGCCCTGCTGACACCTTGATTTCAGACTTGTCGCCTCCAGAACCGTGAAAGAAGAAATTCCTGTTGTTTTAACCCACCCAGTTTGTGGTGCTTTGTTACAAC
>NW_025794177.1:0-7405 GCF_021613505.1 Equus quagga | reverse complement strand
TTCAATCAGAGTGATTATTTTACTAGAGTTAACAGTACCAAACTCCCTGTTATTGGCATGGTGACATAGAGCAGTTTTGGCTAGATGCTAAGGAAGTACTCACTTGAAATATTCATTGCCAAACATCCCTTATGAGATCTATACCAACTCTGTGTGTCACTCTGTTTGTTTACTGGGCTCTATTATGCATCCATGTCACTATAAAATGCAGATAGGGATATAAAGCACGTAGGGTGGGGGATAAACTTACGGGTCTTCAGAACACCATTATGAACAAAGTTAATAGGACGATTACTAAAATAAAATGAAGTGGGCAAGGAGGTAAATAGCATGTCTCTTTATCAGGTGAGAAGGCTCCGTTTCATGTATTCAATAAATTGAGTCACTGCCATGTTCCTCTAGGCTCTAGGATATAGTAATGAATAAAGCAACATTCCCTGTTTTCATGGAGCTTACATGTGAGATAGGCAATGAAAAGAAAAATATATAGTATGTGATGGTCCTAAGTATTATGCGGGAAATAAAAAAAAAAAAAAGAAGGCAGATGGGGAGTATTGAAGCTGGTACAGGGTGAGCTTCCGATGGGGCCTCACTGAGATGGTGGCGCTTTGAATGCAGTCTCCAAGGAAGTTGCAGAGTGCACTGTGGGAAGAGTTTTCTATCCAGGAGAAGATTTTTCCGACAAAATTCAAAAGTTTTGAAGCGAAAACATGCTGGTATGTTTAAGGACTCTCAGAAGATTATAGTCAGCTATTTTGAATAGCTTAGGCTATTAGCATTTTCAAAATTCTAGGATTCTACAAAAAGTTTGTAAGGAAATCTATATAATGGAAAACTTTTTTCATCTCATCTTATGTGGGGTGGTGGATTTTTTGCTGGGTCATTTACAATAGATTTCAGATGAGGGGTCAAAATACCGATTGAAAATGTGGTAATTTGATTCATCAAGCAATTAAATCACATACCACCTAATCTTTTCAATAGATCATTAATAGGAGTGATGTTTGAGCAACACGATCTGGTCAAAGACAAACTTCTGAAAAGAAAGTGTCCAACGAGAAAAAGGTAGCTTATTATTATAAGCTCTGACGTTGCCGCAACAATGCTTTAGTAATTACCAAAAGCATTTAATTTCATGGTTCCCGCAGCAGGGCAGCCTGCAATGCCCACGTGCGTGAGAACCACTCGGTCGATGACTCAAAGAGCGAAGCAGACCTCGGGGGCAGGTGCCGCCACTGCAGCCTCCGTGGGAGCAGCCTCCGACGCGCCGGCCACGCGAGCGGCGCGAGGAGAGAACTGTTCCTTCATCAGTGGCTGAAGTAGAATGCTCTGGTCCCTGAGGTTTTTCGTGTTCAGTTTTTAAAGTCATCGTGTACTTCTCTGAGTTGGCGAGGAGGAAACGGGAGATTCCAGGTCCCAAAGACAGGTTCAGTGCCCCACCATCCAGTTAGTACACAGTGGGAGCTCAAGCGGTGGAGTATGTGCATAGGTGGGCAGGGCCACAAAGTGAAGATTAATGGCCCCAGTAAATTACAGCCCATTTGTTTGGTGGAATACAGTGTAGCGTTTAAGAACGATCCTGTGAAAGACACTTCATGACATGGTTCAGGATATATTAAGTGGGCAAAGAAAACAGGTCAAATTCTGAACAGTGTGATCACAATTCTAAAATACGTATGTGACTATGTGAACATAGGAAAAAAACTGGAAAAGCATACCCTCAATTGTCAGCAGTGATGATTTCTGAATAATGTCATCTTGAGTGATTTTTATTTATTTATTTTTTGAGGAAGACTAGCCCTGAGCTAACATCTGCCGCTAATCCTCCTCTTTCTTGCTGAGGAAGAGTGGCTCGGAGCTAACATCCGTGCCCATCTTCCTCTCCTTTATATGTGGGACACCCACCACAGCATGGTTTCCACAGGCAGTGGGTGGGTCCGCACCGGGATCTGAGCGCCTGGGCTGCCAAAGCAGAAGCGTGAACTTAACTGCTGCGCAGTGGGGCCAGCCCCTCTGGGGTGATTTTTTTTGCATTGTTTTTGTGCTTTGCTTTTCCTGATTTTCTATAATAGATATGCATTTGATAGAGGCAAAAGGTAAAATACTTTAGCACCTTTGGTTTTGTAAACACATATCCTATACTTGGCAGGAAGTTTTATCTGTATTTATCATATTTAAATAGGATATTTTAAAATGACTTTTAATCATAAAATCCATTAAGGCATAGATTCGTATCGTTGCCTTTTTTTCTTTCCCAAATTACCTAGTACTTTTTAATTTTTTTCGAGGAAGACTGGCCTTGAGCTAACATCTGTGCCCATCTTCCTCTAGTTTATATGTGGGACACCTGCCACAGCGTAGCTTGATAAGCAGTGCATAGGTCCATGCCCAGGATCTGAACCAGCAAACCCCGGGCCACCGAAGTGGAGTGTATGAACTCAGCTGCTATGCCACTGGACCGGCTCCTTACCTAGCACTTTTAATGCAGAATTTTCTATCTAGTCAAAATGGATCTGTTATGTCATTTTTATTTTAGATAATATAACAGAAAGAAAAGTACCAGATCAAGGAAGCCCTGCCGAAAAGATCGAAGAAGAACTAGGCAAGGTAGAGTATAAGTATCTGTTTATTTCTAGACATTTGGAAAATCTCATTTTTATTTTCATGAAGCTGAAATTAAGCTTACAGAACTGCTTCAAGAGGTTAACCTCCACGTGTGTGAAAACCTCTTGAAGCACAAGGAAGCGTCAAGAGGGTTTACTGTTATGGTTTGTGAGGTGTCTCATCTTTAAAACCTTATAGGTAGAGAATGTGCAGTTTGGTTAACAGAAGAGAGAAAATAAAAACACAGCTGACGGAAACCTTCATGTGAGCATCGGCTAGGAGATGGGTATAGTGGGTGAAATGCGTTGACTCTGGATTCAGCTAGGCCTGAGTTTGCCTATTGTCTCGCTTCCAATTGGCTATATAATCTTGGGGAAGTTAGGAGTTTGTTCTCCCAGCTGTAACATCTACACAGAGTAGTTTCAAGAATGAAATCACCTGACGTTTCTGACAGCATCTAGCATAGTGCCTGGTAGAGTCTTCAAAAAGAGCCACCATTTCGAGGACCCAATCCCTTAATTTATAATCCATGCTATAATTCCTTAGCCTTAAAAAAAAAAAAAAAAACAAAGTTATGCCAAAGTGTAAGAAACCTGGCTAGGTTCTTACCAAAAATCAGACATAGATCCTCCAAGGAAGGCAGTACAGGGTGATCTTCACAGGCGAGCAGCTGGACCTCACAGCTCCTCCCTCAAGGTTGGTTTTCTCCTTAAGGATTATCGCTAGTGTCTACCTTTGCAGCCATACAGGCCTCAAGCACAGTGTTACCCTTAAACTCTCGTCCGGGAAGAAATACTCTGCTTTCAATTCGTATCTCATTAAAACTCAGAAACGTAGAAACCTCTAAAAATTATGTTGAAATGGATGGATTAAATTGGCAAAGGTGGTCGAAAGGTACAAACTTCCAGTTATAAAATAAGTAAGTAGAGAATGTAATGTACTGCATGGTGACTACAGTTAATAATATTGTATATTTGAAAGTTGCTAAGAGTAGATCTTAAAAGTTCTCATCACAAGAAAACAAAATTTGTAACTGTGCATGGTGATGGATGTAAACTAGACTAACTGGGGTGATCATTGCACAATATACAAATATTGAATCATTATGTTGTATACCTGAAACTAATGTAGTGTTGTATGCCAATTATATTACAGTAAAAAAAATACCAAATAACAAATTGACTTGAAAAAGAAAATACGCTTCACATTTTATATCGTTAATCTTACTGTGTCACACTGAAAAATAGTTTTGCTCATATGATAAAGTTATTTACAATAATCCAAAGTTATTAAAAAAGATTTTGTCCTTGACAATTCTGGTAATCCAATAAACATTGGATTTCTGATTCTCAAACCTTTGTAATTATCAACATAATTTAAGTAAAAAGATACGTATTTGTTAGGTGAGTGAATTTTTCCACCTTAGTTTTCATATATTTTAATTTTTGGTAATACCTAAAACCTATTATATTGTTTTTTTAATATGGATTGGTTCTCCCTCTTTCTGGACCATAGCAATGGTTTATGTAGCTGGTCCTCTGACTCCATGTAAACATTTAATTGTATTTTTTTGTTTCTTAAATTATGTACATGGGACATATCTCTTAACTTTCACATTTTCGGGCCTAAAAAATTGGTGGAATATATCCCAAGAAGAGAGACTCTCACTCTATTCTGTTTATTCACATCCAGGTCATGTCTTTTAAAGTTGATAGCAAAGTAAATACTTTGGAATCACAAACCAGTGTGACAAACGGAAGGGATCCAGATGGAGTCTTATCCAAAGTGGAAAAGTTACCTGAGACAAATCCTGCAGAAGTGAAAGGGAGGCCATCCTTCGCACCAGTAGATTTTCTGTTTCGGCCACCAGATGGTCTGAAGAGCTATGACGTAACACCTAGACTCCAACAAGCACCGCTACTTTGACAGCCAGTGACAGAATGAGATGTTATTAATGAATTCCTTGCTGACATGGAGAACGAATGCCTTTCTTAAATTTGGCCTGTGCTTTTTAAGTTATTTAGTTAGTAAACTATGTTCATTATAAATCATGAAAATGTGACCTTTCCAAAAAATTTTTCAGAAGGATACAATAATGTATTTGACAGATTTGATATTTTCTGTGCATTATTATTTTCACGATTCAATTTGCTTTTTTTTGCTTTTAAGAAGTGACTTAATTGCAACACTTAGAAATAAATTTTTAGAAAGAAGAAATTGCTATACTGCAGCTCAGACATGGTTTGGATTTTTTTGTTTGTGTTTTTTTTACTGAGTACTACTTTATAAAAGCTATCTCAAAAGACAAAATGATTAACTTGTAAAGTGGGGAGAAAAAATCAGTTTGAATCTTTAAAAGAAATGGCAAGGTTGCTTTCCAAAGGCTGGCTGGCGGCAGATTGACCGAGAACTGCTCTGCGGCATCTGAGACTCCTAAGTGTGTATGTCCGGTTGAGAGGGCTTTGCATCTGTGGATCTCATCACAGGGGGCAGAGACGGGCCTTCCCGCTGGAGGTGTTTACGGTTTTTCCCTCTAGATTAGACATGTTTTAAAAAACAGAAACATATTTCTATTTTATCCCATGTTTTTAAAAAACAACATAATTTTGAAATCCTTCAATGAGATGTATGGGTTCATGTTTTACGAAGTGTATTTTTGCTCTTGCTTAGTGATGAGGCTCCAGAAGTAACAAAAGAAATGTTGGCACACAAAAGTGAAACTTCAGTACATCAAGATTCCGACGAATTACGCCGTCCTTTGAGTTCTCTGACAGTTGGGAGCACAGGTATGGTATTTTCATGAATTTTTTACTTGTTTCTCTGGGTTATGGTTTATCAGAGATCGTTTAGAGTCTTTTCCACCATGTGTCTCACCATGTAGCTCAGGGTGTGATCTCAGGGTCAGAAGAGACGGAAAAGCATGGGGAGGGCTATCTGGAAACAGAGCTGGAATGAGGACTGCAGACTGAGAGGGGGACCGAAATGTAAATTTCAAGAGATGAAGAACATTGAGAGACACTGTAAAAGGAGATCTGATGAATGAAATCTTTGAGGCAGAAATAAAATTTTATTTAAATTTTAAATTTATTTACAATTTTAAATTTCAATGTTGAAAAAATTGAAGGATTTAAGAAATTTGTCTTGTGGGGGATGTCATTATAGGAGTTGCTGCTTTGAAATGTATATGTAATGTTTTCTTTAATCTATAGATCGTGTCTTAAATAAAAATGAAACTACTACTGAAAATTTACATGGCTTTCCAATAAAAGAAGTCCCATCACTTGAAATAAAGGAGGATCAGACATCTCAGCAGCGACATGTGCTGCATTTCAGGTCTGTGCGTTTGTTCCCAGTGTAAGCATTTTGTATTAATGTCTAGACATTTAAAACCAAAATTAAACTATTTTAACCTTAATATAATACGTAGATGAATTAGGAGGAAACTGACCTTGAGTGATTTTTATTTATCTTTTAAATGAAAAATCTTTTTCAATGGCTAGTATATTCATGTGGTTGCTAACTTAAAAGATGGAAAAAAGGCTTCTCACTTGTACCTCTTTCTAACTCTGCTCCCAACCCTACAGTTCGAACCTTCCACAGAGGCAAGTGTTATTCATTTCTTGTGAATTCTTCCAGAGATACATAATGCATATGTAGATAAACTTTTTTTAAATGTAAACAGTAGCATACTATTCTGTTTTCATTTAATGTTAAATGTAGGAGATATTCCATTTTAGTCCTTTAAGAACTTTCTCATGCTGTTTTTGTGTGTGTTTTAATGGCCGCATGGTATCCAATTGTATGGCTACACCACGATTTACTTAGTAGGTCCCTGTTGCTGGTTGTTTCCATTGAGTTCAGTCTGGTAGTATTACTGTCAAGCCTGCAAAAAACAAGCCTGGATGCTTTTCAATCCTCTCCTGTGCAAATAAATAAAGACCTCAATTTACATTCCCTCAGCAAAATATGGGAGTTCCTATTTTATCATACCTTTTTTTTCAAACAAAGAAACTAAGTTAATGTTTATTTTACAAAAGAAGGATAGAGGGAGATGATGGTAGGCTCCTTGGCCCACTAAATCATAAGATAGGATTATGTTTCTCCAACTATGAAGACTGAAAATTAGAGTTCCTGTTTGGGAACCTAAATGCCATGTCACCTAAATGCCTTGGACACAGATCAGAGGACTGCATCTGGAGAAAGTCCCCAACGCTCCGCATCACACAGGAAGTGATGACATACTATGTCCTTTAGTGCATGTAGCAAGAAAATTCTCACACATTTCCCAATGCAGTCCTAACCACTTTTTTGGTCTTTGACAATCAAATAGAGGAGAAATATTACCTTCCTATAGTTTTAATACTCATTTGTTCTATCCTGAATGAGTATATTTCAGAGCCACTTCAGTTGTTTGTAGAACATAAGGTTTTACAATTGTAAGGGATTTTAAAGATGAGCTAGTCCACTGTGTTGTTGGACTGAGACATTGAGATAATAAGCAATTTACCCAACTAAATAATGTCGGATCTAAGCCAAGTCTCCTCTCTCATTAATTAAGTTCTCATTAGATATAAACAGCTAAATTTTTCTTCTAAGAAAAAAACCATCCTCAGTTTCTCCTGCTAAGATGCTTTTTATAAAGAGACAGATTCAATTTATCTTGGGCCGGGGTTTCTCGCCTGGCACTACTGACACTCAGATTGGATAATTGTTGTTGTGGGGCCGTCCTCTGCATCGCAGGATGTTGTGTAACATCCCAGACCAGTAGCACTCCTCTGGTTTGTGACAAAGGTGCTCTAGA
>NW_025794176.1:4905-5994 GCF_021613505.1 Equus quagga | reverse complement strand
GCTCCTAGCAGCCCTGCTAAACCTCACCGCCCTGTGACTCTGGACATGGTGAATCGGACGAGGGTGGCATTCAGTCTCCAGTTGAACTAATCACACTCTGGCTGCCTTGAACTTAGAATTCAGAAGAGTCACGGAGACAGGTAGGTGTTAGTAGTTGAATCACTTTAATTGAAACAATCTAGAACGAAGGCCCACAATTGTAGCCGCCCCTGACACAGGAAGGGTTAATAATCCCTGGAAAAAGCTTGCCAACAAACTGTGCCCCGGAGGTGAGAAGGCCGGTTAGCCAATGACGGGTAAGACCTCCAGGGGGAGGCAACCTAAGACAGGCATCGGCCGCCCGTGGGGCACAGATGCAGAAACCATATCGATATCGGGAGCAGGAGGGGCCGTTGCCTAGGAGACCTTGCCTGCTCCGAGATAAAAATATACAAGCACAGCAATAACATGATAATATCAAAACAGACGCCGAGGGAGGGCTCCTTGAGAAATCACTAAGAATTCTTGGCATTCACTAATTATTTCATCCAGAACACCTGTGTATGTTTAATAGCTGTAAGCTATGTATATATTGAAACGCTGGTTATAATAAACTCAGAGTGGCCATCAGCCCTCTCCGCATCTATCCTGATGTGTACATTGGATTGCGACACCGACAACAATCTCATATCGCTCAGGTCATAGATCCAATATAGTTTCAGGCCTTTCTGAGGCTTTTGGTCAATTTTCCTCTATACTTATTGAATCTAAATGAAACTACTAAGTCTTCCTTTCTATCCCTCATCTGTCTTCAAAAGCACCAAACAACAATTAAAAGCATTTTCATATGCATTATCTTAATTGATCTTTACAGCACATCAAGGAAGTTGAACATTGGATGGGATTTACCTCATTATGTAGATGAGTACACTGAGCTTGGAGAGGTACCCTCTTCACAGAGGGGAAGAAGTAATCAGGCTAAAATTCCACTATAGGCAATCCACAGGAAAATGTTGGCTATTCTTACAGATAACCAAGCTTAACGCTTCCTGGAAGGATTGGTGACCTGCCAGCAATGCCTTAGCAAAGATTTATGTTTCAAGACCCTTT
>NW_025794176.1:3471-4644 GCF_021613505.1 Equus quagga | reverse complement strand
GAGACTCCTTCAGCCTACACTTGAGAAGGGAGTGCCGGGTCAGTAGGAATCAGTTCTCTAGTAAGAGGTTCTAGACACCCAGTAGAATCTAAAGGTCAAAAGAGCAGAATTTTTTTGTCTGTTGTCCAATGCTGTACTTCAAGCCCCTAGAATATTTCCTGGCACATGAGAGCTGTCAATAGATATTCAATGACTGGGCAAGTGAATTCTAAATATTGCTTAGCCAAGAAGAAACAGAACAAAATTTGCAAGGAGGTCAGGGTTAGAATACCTGTTCTATTACTAAATATTGCTGTTTTCTTAAGCAAGTAATTAAACCTCGTCGAGCCCCATATAAAAATGGAAAAAATTCCAGCTAATTAACAGGAATGCTGTGAGTGTTAAATAAAATATGGGGATGTGCCTAGTATATTGTATGTGTTCAATAAATATGTGTTGAATGAATGATAAAATGTATGCATACACAAATAAATGATTCATTTATTATCTCAACTTAATCACTCAGAACTAAAAACTTATTTCATAACAGTGCAGATGTAAAATAGAGATCTGACCTAAATCGCAAACTTCTGTGGACAGAGCCAACCATGTATTTATCGCTTCACTTTGTCCCATTGGCTTTCACAATAAAACTCAAAGTCAAAATTTCATGATCTGGTTCTTGTCGTCCCTGACTAAAACCTGCACAGAGCTGCCTTGAACTACTGTCAGGTACCAAAATGCATACCATACTGTCTCATGTTTCTCTGTTTAAAATATCCTATCTGTATTTCTTCCTCAACTGTCTACTTCTAGAAGACTAAACTTGTGTGTTATCTCTTCTAGAAAACCCTCTCAGATTGTCCCTTCTAGGCTGGATTAAGTTTCCTCTTTCCTGTACATATAGAGTCCTTACCTCCATCATTATATTCACTCCATATAATGAGAGAGAGAAAGGGAGAGAGAGAGAGAACTCTTTACTCTCATAAAGCTGCAATAGAATCAGACATTTTCTTGCCTATTTTCCCTATGAGACTGTGACTTCTTTATTATCCAGTCTTGAATTCTAAGGACTTATTATATGTCTGAAAAATAGTAGGTAGGTACTACATAAAATTTATTGAAAGGAGAAAGAAACAAAACATTTCTATTTAATAAACAAAATTACAGGCCAAGTAATGGACTAGAGCTGGG
>NW_025794176.1:1478-2893 GCF_021613505.1 Equus quagga | reverse complement strand
ACACATATACATTCCCTAATAAGAAGCTTGAATGATACATGAGAGACTAGAGGAGAATGAATAGGTCATATGAAAAGTCTGAGAGGCCGTGTTAAGAACATGGAACGATAACCTAAAAGCACTAGAAAACCACAGGAAGGATTTAGGCCTGCCAACCTCTCTGTGACCCAGCTACTTCATCGGTAATTATACCTACATCACAGACGCTTTGTAAGAGTTACAAAGGAGCAATGCCTGGCATATTGTAAGCATTTAATAAGTGGTATATGTTATCATGATGATAATGTTTACATTTGGATTTTTTTAAAATCTCAGGTAGAGCTGAGGCTGGGGTTCAGATTAAATAAAATGCTGAGTAAATTATAGAGTCAAGCTACTCAGTGTTTCTGGGAAAGCAGAGGCATAAGACAGCATGCCAATGCCAAGAAAATAAGCCTTATTTAAAGAAACATAAGATGCTGTAGGACGAGCAGAAGTCTGTCAGACAACAGATAGATGAGAGCGAGACATAGGACCACAAATGATTTACCACTGAAACTGGCATCATAGGTACTTTTTAATTAATAGAATTAGGAGAGTACTTAAAGCTGGCTTTGTGAGAAGAGTTTAATTACTGTCTTTGAAACTACAACTGGCAAGTCTGTAAGAGGCAGCTCAGGAAGAATGTGGCTGTAAGGCTAGGCCTGATTCTCAATTCAGTTGACTTAAGCCATTATAATCCTGGCTGTGCTTGAATATTTTCTACGATTTCTCATCATCTCTTCTCCTCGGGTGAATCCAAGGAGAGTGCACGCTAGGATTGCTGGCTACTTGCATCTCCTCACTTGTCATCCCCATCTTTCTGCCTTCCATGTGCTTAGCTTACAGACCAAGTGAGCAAAATCAGGCCCAAATGAGCAGCATCCAGCCTTTGGCACTCTTACCTGAAAGCATCTTAAAACACTCACTTCCAGGTGGCAGTCAGAGATGCTTAGCTTGGAGAAAGCTGGCCTCCTTCCATGAATTTTGCACATCAGAAGGAAATGGGTGAAACATCCTATGTTTTCTATCTTCAATTATATCAGTAGTTATTAACCATGGCTATTATCTGGAGAGGTTTGGGTGTTCTTTCCTTTATTTTAAGAAAACAATGCTCTAATCTTAACAGAATCCAGAGATACCAGATGAGAATGAGAATCCAGAGGTTTTCCTTTGATAATTATGGAGACTGGTCCAAGATCTACTTTGAAAGTTGACCAGATGATTCTAATATCCAGCCAGGATTGTAACCACTCAACTGTTTAAAGTTTGCTAAGGCTGTCTTGGTTGCCAGTAGAAAAAGGCAAAGCAGGAAAGTGATGCAAACTTGGATTCCCAAAGTGCTCAAGTGGACAACATTAATGAGGAAAGCAGATATGGTTTGAAGACTCTACAAA
>NW_025794176.1:0-1378 GCF_021613505.1 Equus quagga | reverse complement strand
GCAAAGCAGGAAAGTGATGCAAACTTGGATTCCCAAAGTGCTCAAGCAGACAACATTAATGAGGAAAGCAGATATGGTTTGAAGACTCTACAAAAAACTGGGGAGTGTAAGACCCATGCAGAGGGGTCTGCACTTACTCAGCTACAGCCAATTGTTAGGATGGAAATGCTTGCCCGGTGTTGTCAGATCTTCTCATTTCTCAAGAGCAGCTAAAATTCTGGATGTTTGTGTATGTAAAAAAATCCCAACACTTAAATGCTGACAAAGAATTTTTAAAACATCTTATGGGATTTATGCTATAACATAACGCTTAACAAAGTCCCAATTCCAAAGTGAATCTGATAGCCCACCAGCATCAGGTGTCCAGCCCTGGTCTTATTGATTATGGCCAAAGTATAATGTTTCATAATAAATGGCTCCCATCTCTCCAGGGGACCAGATGGGCAAGCTGTTTTCAGAAATATAGGTGAGGGCTTAAATTATCCATCCATTATAAAGAGTCAAAAAAATAGAATGGACAGACCAGTCTGGTGCATTTCACAAACCAGAAAACTAGAGTTCAGTGAGTCAGAGTTACAGGAAGGGACATTTTGATTCCTCAGAGTTCTCCAGAAATAGAATACCCTTCCTTACGAGGTGGTGAGTTTTCAGTCACTGCAGCATTTGAGCAAGAAAGATCGCTTAGTGGAAATAACCCCACAAGTGCGCATCCAGTGACTGGCAGTGCCCTTCCCAGATCAATCTTCTATGAATATATGTCCACACTGCTGGGTTCAACTGTGAATATTTCTGACTCCCAGTCTTGTTGAATTGAATGTCCAGATTACTTTTCCATGAGACTTAATCTACTGAAGTAGAGGTCATCGTGAGTAAAGAAGCCTGTAGGAATGTGTTCCTTTATACACAGGAGAAAACTTGTACTCAGTGTGATGGGCTTCACACTTTTACTATGTGTTAATTTTTCCTTAACACTTCTCTTTAAATCTTGGCAATTCCCATAACCAGAGGAAATCGCTAATCTTCCTTTTAACCAGGGATTTGTGTCTCAATGGCCAATCCTTCCCACAAGATGCCTGGGAAAGAGAAAGAATCACCCGTGACCAGTCTGCCAGATTATAGGTCAGTATGGAAGGGGGCTCTTCCTGCAAATAAAAAAACAACAAAAGACTCTTTGTAATTGAAAGAATAAAATTTCCAGACTCCGTGAGGCTTAAGCCAGCAGCAGAATTTCCAAGAGAGAGAATACAGCCTGCCAAATACATCTGGAACTCTGAGGATAAAATCATAATTAAATTTATAATAGCACTAATGTTTGAATACCTCCATGCATTATCTTATTTAATCTTTGCCCCAAAATTTGAGAATGAGCATTACCATC
>NW_025794175.1:4455-11311 GCF_021613505.1 Equus quagga | reverse complement strand
TCTAAGAGCACTATGGAATGCGAGCTCTTTCTCAGCGTCCTAAAGAGCTGGATGCAAGAATGCGATTCGTCTGCCATTGAGGGGTGGAGCCAGAGCCAGTGCATTGTGCCTTCCTCCTCTAGAGCAATTCAGGGCACGGCTGAGATCAAAGGGACCTTTCTGACATAGGTGCTTTCTTACACTCTCTCCACCAGTGCACAATCGTGATGTGTAAAAAGCCTATTGTCTCTCTCCTCTTAAGCATGGGGAAGCACAGTCATATGGGCTTCGTCCACGTTGCTGAAGGGGAAGGTGTAGGCATTTTGTCAGAGCCCAGGTGGCGAGGTGGAAATGTGGCAGAAGCAGACGTTCCAAATCGGCGAGTTAAGGGCTGAAAAGAAATGGCGTTCAGCTGCCTTTGTATGAGATGTTCGCTGGACGCTGTAAGACCACTGTTGAAAGCGAGTTCCTTCTCAGCTTCCTAAAGAGATGGAAGCAAGGTGGTCTTGGCTTGTCGCCCCTTGAGGGGTGGAGCAAGTGCATTGTGCATTCCACGTCTAGAGCAATGGAGGGCACGGCTGAGAGCAAAGGGGTCTTTCTGACTTAGCTGCTTTCTGACACTCTCTCCAGCAGTGCACAATGGTGGTTGGAAAAAGGCGTGCAGTCTATCGCCTCCTAAGCACGTGGACGCTCAATCTTTTGGGACTCAGCCCAGTTGCTTAAGGGGAAGATGTAGGCATTTCGTCTGAGCCGGGTTGGCAAGGTGCAATTGTGGCAGAAGCAGAAGTTCTAAAGTGGCGAGTTAAGGGCTGGCAAGAAAGGCCGTTTGACCTGCATTTCTATCACAGTTTCCCCGGAGGCAGTTGCTGGGAGTCGAGCAGGTGTTTCCGGCATGCTCAGCAGGTGGTTCCGGTCTTTCACGGAAGTGGTCCAGGGTGTCTAGAACGTGATTCTGGCATATCTGAGGGGCGGTTCCGGCATGAACGGCAGGTTATTCCGGAGTGCCGGCCAAGTGGTTCTGGCGTAGACAGCAGGTGATTTTGGCATATCCGGCAGATGGTTTCAGCGAGTCAAGCAGGTGGTTCCGGCATGCTTGTAAGGTGGTTCAGGCATGTCCAGAAGGTGGTTCCGGTCAGTCTGGGAGGTGGTTCCGGCTTGTCCGGCATGTTTTTCAAGCACGTCTGAGGGGTAGTTCCGGCATGCACGGCAGGTGATTCCGGAGTGCCTGCCATGTGGTTCCCGCCTAGCCGAAACGTGGTTCAGGTAGGTCCGGCAGGTGTTTCCGGGGAGTGGATCAGGTGGTTCCAGCATGATCGGCAGGTGCTTCGGGCGTCTCCTGCACGTGGTTCTGGCACGTCTAAGAGGTGGTTCCGGCATGCCAGGCACATGATTCCGGAGTTCCCAGCAGGTTGTTCTGGCATAGCCGGCAGCTGATTTTGGTATGTCCGGCAGTTGGGTCCTGCGAGCCGAGCAGGTGGTTCCAGCATGCTCAGCAGGTGGTTCAGGCGCGTCCATCATGTGGTTCCATTCTGTCTGGTAGGTGCTTCCGGCGTGTCCGGCATGTGGTTCTGGCACGTCTGAGAGCTGGTTCCGGCAAGCCCTGCAGGTGATTCCGGAGTGTCCGACAAGTGGTTCTGGCATAGCCGGCTGGTGATTTTGGCGTGTCAAGCAGGTGGCTCCAGCGAGTCGAGCAGGTTGTTCCAGCGTTCTCAGCAGGTGGTTCAGGTGGGTCCGGCAGTTGGTTCCGGTGTGTCCAGTAGGTGGTTCCGGCGTGTCTGTCACGTGCTTCCAGCACGTCTGAGAGGTGTTTCCGGCATGCCCGGTGTGTGATTCCATAGAGTCCACCACGTGGATCTTGCCTAGCCGGCAGGTGATTTTGGCATCTCCGGCAGGTGGTTCCGGCCAGTCGAGCAGGAGGTCCCAGCGTGCTCGGCAGGTGCATCCAGTGTCTCGGGCACGTGGTTCTGCCACGTGTGTGAGGTGGTTCCCGCATGCCCGGGAGGTGATTCCAGAGAGTCCGCCAAGTGGTTCTGGCGTAGCCATCTGATGATTTTGGTGTTTCCAGCAGGTGGTTCTGGTGAGTCAAGCAGGTGGTTCTGGCCAGCTCGGCAGTTGCTTCCGGCGTCTCCAGCATGTGGTTCTGGCATGTCTGAGATTTGGTTCCTGCATGCCCGGCTAGTGATTCAACAGTGTCCGGCAAGTGGTTCTGGCATAGCCAGCAGGTGAATTTGGTGTGTCCTGCAGGTTGGTCCTGGGTGTATAGCAGGTGGTTCCGGCTTGCACGGCTGGTGGTTCAGGCATGTCCGGCAGGTGGTTCCAGTCGGTCCAAGAAGTGGTTCCATCATGTCCAACACGAGGTTTCAGTACATCTGAGAAGTGGTTCTGGCAAGGCCGGCAGGTGATTCCGGAGTGTCCGGCAAGTGGTTCTGGCATCGCCAGCAGGTGATTTTGGCGTGTCCGGCAGGTGAGTCCTGTGAGTCGAGCAAATGGTTCTGGCATGCTCGGCAGGTGGTTCATGCCTGTCCGGCAGGTGGTTCCCGTCCGTCCAGGACGTGGTTCCAGCGTGTCTGGTACATGGTTCTGGTACATCTGAGAGGTGGTTCCTGCATGCCCCGAGGGTGATTCCGGACTGTCTGCCATGTGGTTCTCGCATAGCCAGCAGTTGATTTTGGCGTGTCTGGCAGGTGTTTCCGGCGAGTCGAGCAGGTGGCTCCGGCGTGCTCAGCAGGTAGTTCCAGTATGTCTGGCAGGTGGTTCCGGTCTGTCTGGTAGGTGGTTCCGGCGTGTCCGGAACGTGCTTCCGGCACGTCTTAGAGGTGGTTCTGGCATGCGCGGCAAGTGATTCCGGAGTGTCTGCCGAGAGGTTCTGGCGTAGCCGGCAGGTGATTTTGGTGTGTCCAGCAGGTGGTTCTCGCGAGTTGAGCAGGTGGTTCCAGCATGCTCGGCAGGTGGTTCAGGCAGGTCCAGCAGGTGTTTGCAGTCTGTCCATGACGTGGTTCCGGCATGCCCAGAAGGTGATTCTGGAGTGTCCACCAAGTGGTTTTGGCGTAGCCGGCACGTAATTTTGGCGTGTCAGGCAGGTGGTTCCGGCGTGTTCAGCAGGTGGTTCCGGCGAGCTTGGCAGGTGCTTTCGCTCTCTCCGGCACGTGGTTGTGGCACGTCTGAGAGGTGGTTCCGGCATGCCTGGCAGGTGATTCCGGAGTGTCTGCCGAGTGGTTCTGGTGTAGCCAGCAGGTGATTTTGGCGTGTCCAGCAGGTGGTTCTGGGGATTGGATCAGGTGGTTCTGGCATGCCCGGCATTTTAACCCGGACTGTAAGCCATGTGTTTCTGGCATATATACCAGGTGATTTTGGCATGTTAGGGATCTGGTTACAGTGAGTCGAGCAGGTGGTTCCGGAGAGCTTGGCATCTGCTTCCGGCGTCTCCAGCATGTGGTTCTGGCACATCTGAGAGGTGGTTCCGGCATGCCTGGCAGGTTATTCCAGAGTGTCGGACAAGTGGTTCTGGCGCAGCCAGCAGGTGATTTTGGCGTGTTCGGCAGTTGGCTCTGGGGATTGGGTCAGGTGGCTCAGGCATGCTCGTCAGGTTGTTCACGCGTTTCAGGCAGGTGGTTCCGGTCTTTCCTGTAGGTGCTTTCGGCGTGTCCCGCACATGTTCTGGCACTTCTGAGCGGTGGTTCCCACATGCCCGGGAGGTGATTCCAGAGAGTCCGCCAAGTGGTTCTGGCATAGCTGTCTGATGATTTTGGCGTGTCCAGCAGGTGGTTCTGGTGAGTCAAGCAGGTGGTTCTGGCGAGCTCGGCAATTGCTTCCGGCGTCTCCAGCATGCGGTTCTGGCATGTCTGAGATTTGGTTCCTACATGCCCGGCTAGTGATTCAACAGTGTCCGACAAGTGGTTCTGGCATCGCCGGCAGGTGATTTTGGCGTGTCCGGCAGGTGGTTCTGGTGACTCGATCAGGTGGCTCCGGCATGCTCGGCAGGTGATTCTGGAGTCTCCGGCATGTGGTTCTGGCACATCTGAGAGGTGGTTCCAGCATGCCTGGTAGGTGATTCCGGATTGTCTGCCTAGTGCTTCTGTTGTAGCCGGCAGGTGATTTTGGCATGTCCAGCAGGTGGCTCCAGCGAGTCGAGCAGGTTGTTCTGGTGTGCTCAGCAGGTGGTTCTGGGATGTCCGGCAGGTGATTCTGGATTGTCCAGCAAGTGGTTCTGGCGTAGCCGGCAGGTGATTTTGGTGTGTCCGGCAGGTGGTTCCGGCATGCCCGTCAGGTGGTTCCGGCAGGTCCAGTAGGTGGTTCCGGTCTGTCCGGGAGGTGGTTCTGGCGTGACCAGCATGTGCTTCCGCCACGTCTGACAGGTGGTTCTGGCATGTCCGGCGGGTGATTCTGGATTCTCCGCCAAGTGGTTCAGGTGTAGCCGTCAGGTAATTTTGGCATGTCCCACAGGTGGTTCCGACGATTTGAGCAGGTGCTTCCAGCAAGCTCGGCAGGTGCTTCTGGCGTCTCCGGCACTTGATTTTGGCACATTTGAGAGGTGGGTCCGGCATTCCCGGCAGGTGATTCCAGAAAGTCCGGCAAGTGGTTCTGGCATAGCCAGCAGGTGATTTTTGCGTGTCAAGAAGGTGGGTCCTGTGAGTCGAGAAGGTGGTTCCTGCATGCTCGGCAGGTGGTTCCGGCGTGTCCGGCACGTGCTTCTGGCACATCTGAGAGGTGGTTCCGGCATGCCGGCAGGTGATTCCGGAGTGTCTGGCTAGTGGTTCTGGCGTACCCGGCAGGTGATTTTGGTGTGTCCAACAGGTGGTTCTGGCGAGTTGAGCAGGTGGTTCCGGCGGGTCCGGCAGGTGGTTCCTGTCTCTCCGGGATGTGGTTGTGGCGTGCTCTGCAGGTGCGTCCGGCATCTCCGGCACGTGCTTCTAGCAGATCTGAGAGGTGGTTCTGGCATAGCCGTCAGGTGATTTCGGCGTGTCTGGCAGGTGGTTCCGACGTGCTTGGGAGGTGGTTCATGTAGGTCCGGCAGGTGGTTCAGGGCTGTCCAGGAGGTGGTTCCACGTGTCTGGCACATGGTTCTGGACGTCTGAGAGGTGGTTCTGGCATGCGCGGCAGGTAATTCTGAAGTTTCGGCCAACTGGTTCTGGCGTACCCGGCAGGTGATTTTGGCGTGTCCGGCAGGTGTTTCTTGCGAGTCAAGCAGGTGGCTCAGGCATGCTCGGCAGGTGCTTCCGGCTTCTCTGGCACGTGGTTCTTGTGTGTGTGAGAGCTGGTTCCGGCATGTCTGGCAGATGATTCCGGAGTGTCCGCCAAGTGGTTCTGGCATGCCCGGCAGGTGATTTTCGCGTGTCAGGTAGGTGGTTCCGGCGAGTCGAGCAGGTGATTCCAACATGTTTGGCAGGTGGTTCAGGTGGGTCTGGCAGGTGGTTTCGGTCTGTTTGGGGTGTGGTTCCGGCATCTCAGGCACATGGTTCTGGCACGTCTGAGAGGTGGTTCCGGCCGGCCCGACAGGTGTTTCCAGAGTGTCCGCCAAGTGGTTCTGGCATAGTTGGCAGGTGATTTTTGTGTGTCCGGCAGGTGTTTCCGGCGAGTCGAGCAGGTGGCTCCGACGTGCTCGGCTGGTGGTTCCGGCATGTCTGGCAGGGTGTTTCGGTCTGTGCGGTAGGTGTTTCCGGCGTGTCTGGCAACTGCTTCCGGCACGTCTGACAGGTGATTCCGGCATGCCCGGCAGGTGATTCTGGAGTGCTGGCCAAGTGGTTCTGGCGTAGCCGGCAGGCAATTTTGGCATATCCTGCAGATGATTCCAGCGAGTCGAGCTGGTAGTTCTTGCATGCTCGTAAGGTGGTTCAGGCATGTCCAGAAGGTGGTACCGGTCATTCCAGGAGGTGGTTCCGCCTTGTCGGGCACGTTTTTCAGGCACGTCTGAAGGGTGGTCACGGCATGCACAGCAGGTGATTCCGGAATGTCCGCCAAGTGGTTCCCGCCTAGCCGGCAGGTGGTTCAGGTGGGTCCGGCAGGTGGTTCTGGGGAGTTGATCAGGTGGTTCCGGCATGCTCGGCAGGTGATTCCGGCTTCTCCTGCACGTGGTTCTCGTATGTTTGAGAGGTGGTTCCAGCATGCAAGGCAGGTGATTCCGGAGTGCCTGGCAAGTGGTTCTGGCATAGCTGGCAGCTGATTTTGGCATGTCCGGCAGGTGGGTCCTGCGAGTAGGGCAGGTGGTTCCGGCATGCTCGGCACGTGGGTCAGGCACGTCCATCATGTGGTTCCGTTCTGTCTGGTAGGTGCTTCCAGTGTGCTCAGCACGTGGTTCCGGCATGTCTGGCAGGTGGTTCCGGTCTGTGCGGTAGGTGTTTCTGGCATTTCGGGCACGTGCTTCCAGCACATCTGTGAGGTGGTTCCGGCATGCTCGGCAGGTGATTCCGAAGTGTCGGCCAAGTGGTTCTGGCATACCCGGCAGGTGATTTTGGCGTGTCACGTAGGTGTTTCCGGCGAGTCGAGCAGGTGGTTCCGGCATGCTCGGCAGGTGGTTCAGGCAGGTCTGGCAGGTGATTCCGGTCTGTCCAGCAGTGGGTTCCTGCATGTGCCGCATGTGGTTCTGGTACGTCTGAGAGGTGGTTCCTGCATGCCCAGCAGGTGATTCCAGACTGTCCGCCACGTGGTTCTGACACATCTGAGATGTTATAGCAGCATGCCCGGCAGGTCATCCCGGAGATTCCACCAAGTGGTTCTGACCTAGCCCGCAGGTGATTTTGGCGTGTCCTGCAGGTGGTTCCGGCATGCTTGGCAGTTGGTTCCGGCGTGTCCAGCACGTGGTTCTGGCACGTCTGAGAGGTTGTTCTGGCATTCCTGGGAGGTGATCCGTAAGAGTTCTCCAAGTGGTTGTGGCGTAGCC
>NW_025794175.1:0-4355 GCF_021613505.1 Equus quagga | reverse complement strand
GGCGAGTCGAGCAGGTGGTTCCGGCGTGCTCGGCAGGTGGTTCAGGCGGGTCTGGCAGGTGGTTTCGGTCTGTTCGGGGTGTGGTTCCGGCATCTCAGGCAGATGGTTCTGGCATGTCTGAGAGGTGGTTCCGGCCGGCCCGACAGGTGTTTCCGGATTGTCCACCAAGTGGTTCTGGCGTAGTTGGCAGGTGATTTTGGAATGTCCGGCAGGTGGTTCTGGCGAGTCAAACACGTGGTGCCGGCGTGCTCGGCAGGTGCTTCCGGTGTCATTGGCATGTGGTTCTGCATGTATAAGAGGTGGTTCCGGCATGCGCGGCAGGTGATTCCGGAGTGTCTGGCGAGTGCTTCAGGCATAGCCGGCTGGTGATTTTGGCATGTCCAGCAGGTGGCTCTAGCAAGTCGAGCCGGTTGTTGCGGCGTGCTCAGCAGGTGGTTCAGGCAGGTCCGGCAGATGGTTCTGGTCTGTCCAGTAGGTGGTTCCAGCGTGTCCGGCGTGTGCTTCCAGCTCATCTGAGACGTGGTTGTGGCATGCCCTTCAGGTGATTCCATAGAGTCCACCACGTGGTTCTGGCCTAGCCGGCAGGTTATTTTGACGTCTCTGGCAGGTGGTTCACTTGAGTCGAGCAGGAGGTTCCGGCGTGCTCGGCAGTTGCATCCATGTCTCTGGCACGTTTTTCTGGCACATCTGAGAGGTGGTTCCGGCATGCCCGACAGGTGATTACAGAGTTTCCGACAAGTAGTTCTGGCATAGCCGGCAGGTGATTTTGGCGTGTCCGGCAGGTGATTTTGACGTGTCCAGCAGGTGGTTCTGGCAAGCTGTTCAGGTGGTTCTGGCGTTCTCGGCTGGTGATTCCGGCGTGTCCTGCAGGTGATTCCGGTCTGTCCAGCAGTGGGTTCCTTCATGTGCCGCATGTGGTTCTGGTACGTCTGAGAGGTGGTTCCCGCATGCCCAGCAGGTGATTCCAGACTGTCCGCCACGTGGTTCTGACACATCTGAGAGGTTATAGCGGCATGCCCGGCAGGTCATCCCGGAGATTCCACCAAGTGGTTCTGACCTAGCCCACAGGTGATTTTGGCGTGTCCTGCAGGGGGTTCCGGCATGCTCGGCAGTTGGTTCAGGCAGGTCCAGTAGGTGGTTCCTGTCTGTCCGGGAGGTGGTTCCAGCGTGTCCAGCACGTGGTTCCGGCACATGTGACAGGTGGTTCTGGCATGTCCGGCAGGTGATTCCGGATTGTCCACCAAATGGTGCTGGTGTAGCTGGCAGGTGATTTTGGCGTGTCCCACAGGTGGTTCTGAGGATATGAGCAGGTGCTTCCGGCTAGCTCGGCAGATATTTTTGGCATCTCCGGCACTTGATTTTGGCACATTAGAGAGGTGGGTCCGGCATGCCCGGCAGGTGATTCCGGAGTGTTGGACATGTGGTTCTGGCTCATAGGAGAGGTGCTTCCGGCATGCCCAGCTGGTGATTCCGGAGTGTCCGACATGTGGCTCTGGCACATCTGAGAGGTGGTTCCGGCATGCCCTACAGGTGATTCCGGAGTGTCCGGCAAATGGTTCTGGTGTAGCCGGCAGGTGCTTTTGGCAAGTCCGGCAGGTGATTTTGGCATGTCCGGCATGTGATTTTGAGGTGTTGGCAGGTGTTCCTGGCGAGCTGTTCAGGTGGTTCCGGCGTTCTCAGCAGGTGATTCCGGCGTGTCCGGCAGGTGGTTCTGGTCTGTCCGGCAGCAGGTTCTTGTGTGTGCTCCACGTGGTTCTGGTACGTCTGAGAGGTGGTTCCCGTATGCCCAGCAGATGATTCCGGACTGTCCGCCACGTGGTTCTGTCACATCTGAGAGGTGGTACCGGCATGCCCAGCAGGTGATCCCGGAGAGTCCTCCAAGTGGTTCTGGCCTAGCCTGCAGGTGATTTTGTCGTGTCCGGCAGGAGGTTCCGGCATGCTCGGCAGGTGGTTCAGGCAGGTCTGGTACGTGGTTCCGGTCTATCCGGGAGGTGGTTCTGGCGTGTCTGACACATGTTTCCGGCACGTCTGACAGGTGGTTCTGGCATGTCCGGCAGGTGATTCCAGATTGTCCACCAAGTGGCTCTGGCATAGCCGGCAGGTGATTTTGGCGTGTCCCACAGGTGGTGCCGACGTTTCGAGCAGGTGCTTCCTGCTAGCTCGGCAGGTGCTTCTGGCGTCTCCGGCACTTGATTTTGGCACATTTGAGAGGTGGGTCTGGCATTCCCCCAGTTGATTTGGGAAAGTCCGGCAAGTGGTTCTGGCATAGCCAGCAGGTGATTTTTGCGTGTCCGGCACGTGGGTCCTGCGAGTGGAGCAGGTGGTTCCTGCATCCTCGGCAGGTGGTTCAGGCGTCAGTGGCAGGTGGTTCCGTTGTGTCTGCTAGGTGGTTCCAGGGTGTCCGGCACGTCGTTCTGGCACGTCTGAGATGTGGTTCTGGCATCCCCGGCCGGTGATTCTGGAGTGTCTGCCGAGTGGTTCTGGCATATCCTGCCGGTGTTTTTGGTGTGTCCGGCAGGTGGTTCTGGCGAGTCGAGCAGGTCGTTCCGGCATGCTCAGTAGGTGGTTCAGGCAGGTCCGGCAGGGGTTGCTGTCTGTCCATGACGTCGTTCCAGAATGCCCGGAAGGTGATTCTGGAGTGTGCACCAAGTGGTTTTGGCATAGCTGCCACGTGATTTTGGCATGTCAGGCAGGTGGTTCCGGCGAGCTCGGCAGGTGGGTCAGGCACGTCCATCATGTGGTTCCGTTCTGTCTGGTAGGTGCTTCCAGCGTGCTCGGCACGTGGTTCCGGTATTTCTGGCAGGTGGTTCCGGTCTGTGCGGTAGGTGTTTCCGGCGTTTCGTGCACGTGCTTCCGGCACATCTGTGAGGTGGTTCCGGCGTGCTCGGCAGGTGCTTCCGGTGTCATTGGCATGTGGTTCTGGCATGTCTGAGAGCTGGTTCCGGCATGCCCAGGAGGTGATTCTGGAGTGTCTGGCGAGTGGTTCTGGCATAGCTGGCAGGTGATTTTGGCGTGTCCAACCAGTGGTTCTGGGGTGTGGATCAGGTGGCTCCGGCATACTCGTCAGGTGGTTCCGGCATGTCCGGCACATGGTTCTGGCACGTCAGAGAGGTGGTTCCGGCATGCCCGGCAGGTGATACCGGAGAGTGCTCCAAGTGGTTGTGGCGTAGCCCACAGGTGTTTTTGGTGTGTCCGGCAGGTGGTTCTGGTGAGTCGAGCAGTTGGTTCCCGCATGCTCGGCAGGTGGTTCAGGGAGGTCTGACAGGTGTTTGCAGTCTGTCCCTGACGTGGTTGTGGCATGCCCAGAAGGTGATTCTGGAGTGTCCACCAAGTGGTTTTGGCGTAGCCGGCACATGATTTTGGCGTGTCAGGCAGGTGGTTCGGGCGTCACCAGCAGTTGGTTCCGGCGAGCTCGGCAGGTGCTTCAGGTCTCTCAGGCACGTGGTTGTGACACGTCTGAGAGGTGGTTCCAGCATGCCCAGCAGGTGATTCCGGAGTGTCCGACATTTGGTTCTGGAGCGTCTGAGATCTGGTTCCGGAATGCGCGGCAGGTGATTCCGGAGTCTGCGGCATGTGGTTCTGGCATGTCTGAGAGGTGGTTCCGGCATGCTCGGCAGGTGCTTCGGGTCTCTCCGGCACTTGGTTGTGGCACATCTGAGAGGTGGTTCCGGCATGACCGGGAGGTGATCCTGGAGAGTCCTCCAAGTGGTTCTGGCGTAGCCCACAGGTGATTTTGGCATGTCCAGCAGGTGATTCTGGCATGCTCGGCAGGTGGTTCAGGCAGGTCAGGTAGGTGGTTCCGGTCTGTCCGGGACGTGGTTCCTGCGTGTCCGGCATGTGGTTCCGGCATGTCTGAGAGGTGGTTCTGGCATGTCCGACAGGTGATTCCGGATTGTCCACCAAGAGGTTCTGGCCTAGCCGGCAGGTGATTTTGGTGTGTCCCACAGGTGGTTCCGACGATTCGGGCAGGTGCTTCCGGCTGGCTCGGCAGGTGCTTCTGGCGTCTCCGGCACTTGATTTTGGCTGATTTTAGAGGTGGTTCCAGCATGCCCAGCTGGTGATTCCGGAGTTTCCGACATGTGGTTCTGGTACGTCTGAGAGGTGGTTCCGGCATGCCCTGCAGGTGATTCCGGAGTGTCCAGCAAGTGGTTCTGCCATAGCCAGCTGGTGATTTTGGCGTGTCCTGCGGGTGGCTCCAGCGAGTTGAGCAGGTTGTTGCTGCGTGCTCAGCACGTGGTTGAGGCGTGTCCGGCAGGTGGCTCCGGAGAGTCGTGCAGGAGGTTCCGGCATGCTCGGCAGGTGCATCCAGTGTCTCTGGCACGTGGTTCTGGCACGTCTGAGAGGTGGTTCTGGCC
>NW_025794174.1:0-4831 GCF_021613505.1 Equus quagga | reverse complement strand
CAAGGGGTAAGATTTTGTCTTTTGTGAGTTAATCTGATGTATTGATTTTCTTTTACCATTTGAGAAGATTTTATTCTTTAAAGCTGTGTCCGTACTCACAGCCATAGCTGAGAAGCAAAGCAGATGTAATCCAGCAGTCTGCTAGCAGGTAACCCTAGCTGAAATAGCCTAGATCTCTCCAGTCTTCTTAGTGTGTATAAACAAGCATAAATGAAGACACCAGAATTCCTCATTTTTCCACCCGTAAGACCAGAAACTTACATGATTTTTCAACAGTATCTAAACTTGGCATTCAGCCATAATGTTCATAAATTTAGTAGCTTTGAGATGCTTTGGGGACTTACTGTTAGCAAACATCTTGTGGCAAGACTTCCTTTGTTTATTTTTCTGAATGCTTTAGCTTACAGGCCACCAAATACTTTGGATTAAGTAAAGAATACAAAGTCAGAAAACTTGGAGGTGAGGGCAACCTGGCCATTCACCAGGTGAACCTGGATATACTTAACTTTTTAGGTTGGAAATTTAATGAGCTGTGTATTATGTTGAAACTAATATTACTTCATTCTGTAATACTTAAATTAGAAAATGTTAATTACATTAGGAAATCATTTGATTTATTTGAATAAATGTACTTTAATTTTGTCCTAGTTATTAATCATATGATGTTTTTGCATAATAATTAGATTGATATTTCAAAGTACTTGACAAAACAATACTTTAATTGTAAATATTAAAAATCTGTAATAAATTTACAATAGGTGACTTCTCTCATAACCTTAATTTTCAACTCCTTCCTATTTCATCTTTGTCCGATCAGGCAAATTGTATTTCTCCATTTGAAAATAGTCTCGTTTTACTGATAGAAATTGTTAACTTGTGGTTAACTAGGCACTTCTTTTATACATAGTTTCAGAAAGTAGAAAGGGTCATTTATTATCCACCCATGTCCAAGAAACTCAACTTCATTGTAAGTATTTTTTAATTTCCTTTATAGCATAGTTACTAAGGGAATGGACTGAATTCAGATTGCCTGGGATTCACGTCTTGATTCCATCACTTGCTATGTAAATTCAGATAAATGATTTACTGTCAAAGTCAGTTTCTTCATGTATAAATAAAATTAAAGTACTTAAGATTATTTCACGGAAATTAAAATAGAACTCTAAATATATAACTCTTCATCCTGTGCCTGTATCATTTAGTAAATATTCAGTAACTGTTAGTTATTTCAAATCTCCATTACATAATCCTATGTTTATATACTTTTAATATATACATACCGCTTCTTTTTGTTATTCTCATAATGCTTATATTTTTTCATCTTTAGTTTTAAAGCCAATTTAAGTACATTTTATAAATATGTAATATAAAGGGAAAATATATTATTCGAAGTAGGTTTTCTAGCTTTTCTTCTAAAAAGAACTTTTGAAATATAGAAGATTCATTACACATAAATATATAAAATCTGGACTCTGAATTTAAAAAGTTTAAAGTTAGCTTTAACAATTTATTTGTTTTAATAATCTCTATGTGTAGTAATGAAAATGAAACGACTAAATTTACAGCTTCTTTAATGTAATGTTTCATCACAGGTGAATTTTGGTATCGACTACGTTGTGTCATGGATGCCCTGGTGGGTAGAAACTACACTGAAATGACAGGGTTCATTTTATTGGGCTTAACTGACGATCCGAAACTTCGAGTCATTCTCTTCATTGTCATCCTGTGTATCTACCTGGTGACTGTATCTGGCAATCTCAGCACAATCATTCTCATCAGAATCTCTTCTCAGCTCCATCATCCTATGTATTTTTTTCTGAGCCACTTGGCTTTGGCTGACATGGGTTTATCATCTTCTGTCACACCCAATATGCTTGTAAACTTCCTGGTGGAGAGAAATACCATCTCCTATTATGGATGTGCCATGCAGCTTGGTTCTGTTGCTTTCTTTGGGGGAACTGAATGCTTCCTTCTGGCTGCTATGGCATATGATCGCTTTATGGCAATCTGCAGCCCGTTACTTTATTCCACCAAAATGTCCACACAAGTTTGTGTTCAGTTACTCATAGTGTCTTACATAGGTGGTTTATTCAATGCTTTTGCTTTTACTGCTGGTGTCTATTCTTTAGTCTTCTGTGGACCAAATGGAGTCAATCATTTTTTCTGTGATTATGCTCCTTTAGTTGAACTCTCATGTTTGGCTATCAGTATTCCTGCAGTTGTCCCCTCATATGTGGCTGGCTCCATCATTGTGGCCACAGTGTTTGTCATAGCTGTTTCCTACATCTGCATCCTCATCACCATCGTGAAGATGCGCTCCACTGAGGGGTGCCACAAGGCCTTCTCCACCTGTGCCTCACACCTCACAGCTGTCACTCTGTACTATGGGACCATCACGTTCATTTATGTGCTGCCCAAGTCTTGCTACACAACTGACCAGAACAAGGTGGTGTCCGTATTCTACATGGTAGCGATCCCCATGTTGAACCCCCTCATCTACAGTCTCAGGAACAATGAAATTAAGGGGGCTCTGAAGAAAGAGCTTGCTAGAAAAGTGTTTTGTTAGTGAAACCCATTATTTTGTAGGATTTTATGTGATAATTTGCCATAAATATAATAATAAAAGGAAATTGAATGTCTGTTATCTAAATATGTCATCCATATGTCATTTCATTAGCCAGTGTGCAGCTAAAGGTACGGGGTGGATTTTCTCATATCAAATTGTAAATCAGAGGGCCATAGTGAGTAATATTTAATAAAACAAAATAAAACTTTTAATTAATAACACAAATTGGTTAACATGAAAATACTTAATCTCTAAAATCATTTTAACACTTTATTTATTTATATCTTTTCAAAAGATGTTCTCTGCTGTAAGTTTATGTTATTGTACCTATGAACCTTTAGGACTGTGTCCGTTTTTAATTGCATCTTTTCCTGAAATGAGCATATAGTTATGACTGAGTACATTCTGAAGGGAAATGACCAAACGGAACCAGACAGTAAAATTATTGCAGATATGCTATTTTCAATAAGGTTATCTGCTGGTGATGGGCTTTTTGGACCCACAAATGTTGTCCCGTGTTCCTAGTCTCTGGTTCCAGCCTAGATATAGGAGACCCCTTAAAAGAATAGGATGACTAACCTGTGAATTCTTCTGTTAGGTCAAAACAGGTGACTTGCTTGTGGGAATGAGCAGCGCTCCTGAAATCCTCAGGAGCTGGGTTAACAAACTGTTTGAGAGACTTGTTCATGGTCAGACTCACATCCTGTTAAGGAAGACTGAGGGAACTGGATGATGTTTCCTCTGTGAAGCTTAGTTGACCTCAATATTCTGATGACTACTACGTTTATTTTTCATTTCTCGTCCTTTATTTAGTGTTTTAGACAAAAGTATTTTTGTGTATTGCATCTCAAGCGCAAATTACCTAAACCTAAAGTAATTATCTCCTTCAACTGCCAAGTTGCTTGCCTTCAGTATTCCTTATCCAAGTAAGAGTCACCATCATTCATCAATTTATTGATTCAGAAACCTGAGAGAAATGTATTTCTTTTTCCACCTCCGTTTGCCTACTTTCAATGACAAAGTCCTGTCATTCTATGTCCAATGTTTATCTCCTATTTCTCTTCATTTTCATTGTAAGTCCTTCTATTTCAAGCTACCAATTCATACATTTATTTTACATTAGTAGTTCTATGATAGCTAATTTTATGTGTCAACTTGGCTAGAGAATGGTGACTAGTTCTTTGGTCAAACACCAGTCTAGTGGTTGTAGTGAAGGTATTTTTTACATGTGATTAACATTTAACTCAGTAGAATTTAAGTAAAAGAAATTACCATCCATGACGTGGGTGGCCCTCATCCAATCAGTTGATAGCCTTAAGGAAAAAAATTGAGGTTCTCTGAAAAAGAGGGATTCTCTCCTGGCTGACTTTGGATTCAAATCAGGAGTATCAACTTTTACTGGAATGTCCAGTCTGCTGGACTGCCCCCTGGATTTTGGAATTGCTAGCACCCACTATTGTGTGAGCAAATTCCCTAAAAAATATCTATCTGTCTATCTATCTATCTATCTATCTATATCTATCTATCTATCTATCTATCTATCTATATCTATCTATCAATATATATCCTATTCTTTTTCTGGAGAATCCTGACAAGTAGAACCATAATAAGTTTTCCTCTTCCCTACCTTACTCACTTCAAATTCATTCTCTGTACACCAATCATGACAATAAGTCTCAATAGATTATTTTGTTAATAATACCCAAAGATCTTAGAATAAAGGCAACACTTCTTAACAGGGCTTACAAAGTCCTGAGTATGGCCCATGTTTTATTTCTCTCTCTCTCTCCATTCTTCCCTCAATCTCCAATGTCCAAACTCTGAGAATCAGTCATTGGTCTTTTTAAAATCCTTAAACACATCCATATTCTTTCCTTCCTCAGCATCCTCACACATGTACTAACTCTACCTGAATGTATTTTTCCCTTCAGCTGGGTAATGTCTAGTTATGCTATAGGTACCAACCTAAATGTTGTTTCCCATCCTCTCAGAAGCCTTCTTGAGCCTTGAGACCAAATTAAGGACACGTGTTACCCCTCATAGACCACTGTGTATTTTCTATGGAATACTCAGTGCGCATGTAGTTACAGAATCAGTATTTGTTTTCTCAACAATGCTGGAAGCTTCTTACAGACATTACAATGTCTTTCTTCTTTCCCCATGCATCTAATTTTCACCCAGTTCCTGGAACATAGTAAGCATAAATGCATATTTGACATGAATGAAAAAAAATACTAAATGAATGGATGGCTGAATGAAGCTTTT
>NW_025794173.1:0-3855 GCF_021613505.1 Equus quagga | reverse complement strand
CCTCAGATGGTGAAAACTGCATGTTTGAAAGATATTCAAAAAAAAAGGCCCACTATCTTAGTCACCCTCTCTCCTGGGAGATAAAGCCCATAATAAGATAAAAGCCGTGAGAATAAAAGTTGTTAAACATTGCTCAAAATAAGGAAGGGAAAACACCCATCTCCCTCTGCCCCCACACGGCCAGGGCAGTGTTCCCCTTGTCTTCCTTGGGAACCTGCGGAAACAGGAATGGGCTGGACTGGCCCATGTTCATGCTTCTCCACCTGTTACCTGGCTGAGACGCACCCTCTGCCATAAATGAGCACTAATGCACACGTGTGTGTGCGCAAGCATGCAGAGAGAGCACAAAGATGTTCAGGTGGAAGCCGGATGTTAAATTACGCCAGTCAGTCAGAAGTTTTTCAAAATTCATTTTGAATATTATATTTTAGACAGTGTCATCTCTCAGGTTCACGTTATATGAATTTACCTCCTACCACTTAACATATTTCATGGATCCTTTCCTCGGTCTAAATGGACCTCTTCCAGGGAATTTAAAGAATAACTCTATCTTATCATTTCCTCCTTCCTGATTTCATAACCTTTTCTCCATCCTTACTCCAGCTTCATCTTTCTATTCCAAAGTTTCTTCCTTTGACTTTTGTCAGATGGTGGCATATCTGTGTGTATGGAGATCTTAATTTCTTAACCACACCCAGTTCTACTCTCCTTGAAAGGCAGTGATTAGAATTCTGAAAGTCCTTTTTTCAGTTCCTTATGGGAAAGTGGAAATCACTTGTACTTTAAGCACAAAGGGGATTTTCCTCGCTAAGGGCGGTATGCTCCATTTGATCGCCTAGGCTCTCTGCTTGCTCACACAGCGTCCAGAGAATTTCTTGTCCTTTCTCCTGTCCCCTTTCCTGAAGAGCCAAGTGTCATTCAGTCTTTTGCCTTTTGGAAGGTTGCGTTGTTTCCTTCATTCTCGTCCACTGTGGATGGAGGAATAGTGCTGATAGTGCTCATGCTACACACGAGCCACCACAGTGTCTGTGACTGGAGAGGACAAGCCCTCTTGTTTCCGTTCCCATTCAAACAAATGGGGAAGGACTCTGATTGGCCTAATTTGAGTCTGATGTTCACCCCTGAGACAATCAACTCAGGACAGTTGCTGGGGTCTCTAAGAACATGGTAACTCCCACTCAAATGGATGAAGCAGTTTCCAGAAGCAAAAGGAAAACTATCCTCAAAAGAATTGAAGACGAAGTGCTCAAAACAATGGACACCATGATGAAGTCTTTGTAAGTCTGCGTGTAGATGTAGTGAGCTACGTATGATAACATCACTGCCTGAAGACGTTTACACATAATAAATACATTGAGCAGAAGTTGTCAAAATGCCAATAGCTATTATGTTATGATGATAGACTATAGATATTGAATAACTTCATATTTTTCTAGGAAAAAGTTAGAGTTAAATATTAAGTTTAGAAATTTAAAGGTAAGAATTAAAGTAAGAAATGCATAATTTCTAGCTTCCCCATCAGCAAAGGAAAAAAAGAGAAATATATAGAAAATTTCATCAATCTGAGTGAAGGCAAGATGGCAAAAAAATGCAAATAAAAAGGATGGAGGGCACAAAAGAAGATGTTTAAAATAAATTCAATTATATAAGAAATCACAATAAATGTAAAGAGATTATATTCATTTTTTAAAAGAAACAGACTATTTGTATTTTTAAAAAATCAAGCTATGTCCTAACTATAAAAGTCATGCCTAAAACAAAATGATGTAGAAATATTGAAAAAGATGTGCCGTGTAAGCGCTAAACCAAAGTTTGCATGGTGCTGTTAATTTATAGTAAAATGTGATACACTTATAGTGAAAATCATTATTTGAGATAAAGAGGAATGCTATATAGTACTAAAAGAAACATTCCACCAAAACTTAGTTGTGTCTATCAAAATAATCTTGAAACATGTTAAGCAAAATCTGATACAATTGCTAAAAGAAATTAATAAAACCACAACTGTAGAGAAGCATTTTAGCAGATCTTTCTCAAACACTTACAGATCAAGCTGGCATAAAATTATTAAGAATATAGAAGAGTTGTATATGAAAGGGAGCTATTAATCACCAAACCATGATAAAAAAAAATCCAACCACTAGTGCAATTTCTCGTAAGTCATAACAGGCAGAAGTTTACACACTGTAATAATCAATATCCTTTCTCTTATCAGCTTGAAAATCATTTACCCATAAGTAACATGACTGAAAAGTTATTGCTACTGGGAAATGATTAAATAACCTGGAAGACAAGACACATTTATAAAACTTGCCAAAGGGTGCAATTTCATAAAACGAGAGCAAAGCAGTCCTTGACTTTTTATCATTTCATCACTTTGAAAAAAATGCCGTCAAGCTTGGATCAAGAAGACCACTACTATCTTCCATGGTCTCTGCCCTAAGACCTGCTACCTACTGACCAGTGGCCTGGTCACCTCTCAGGAAGTCTTTCTAGGGCAGAGCTTCCATCTAGAGTTTTGGCAGGAAGTTGGAGAATAAAAGGCTCAAAACAACACTAAAGATTTAAACAGAATTTTCGTGCTGTCTATAAAAGCCTCCACAGTTAGTGTGACGTTCCCCCTGATCACGATTTAGCACCATATCTCTGATCAGAAACCTTTATTGCCCTGACTGTATTCTCTTAAATGTTCACATCCACACCCACCTGTGACTCAGTTTCACGCTAAGCCCCTTCTCTTCCTTGAAGTAAGATCAGGGAAAGAGCACCTCACTTCAAATGCCCTGCTTAGTTCCATGAGCCTATGACCAACACCGCCATAACAAAATGTACATTTTATCAAAACAAAAATGTATTTTAAGTGTTTATCCCACTCTACTGACCCTTCTTGAGCAGAGTTCATAACACATTGAAGTTCCACAGCCCAACACTTGAGAACCACGGTCCTAGGGTGTCACAAGACTTACATCCTGGAGGTTTTCCCTTATAATATTTTGCTTTAGTTTGTCATTTCCTGGGAGAGAACAACGAATGCACCCAGGAGAAGTCAAATTTATGAGGGGACCTTTTTTTACTGTATAAACTTTGGCGTTGTTTGGATCTATTACACATGCGTGAAACATTTTGTTGTTAATGCCATCAGGTTGATTCTGACTCCTAGCAGCCCCGTGTACAGCAGAGCAGAGCCCTGCCCGGTGTTTTTGCGCCATCCTCTCACCTTCAGCGCTGTATTAGACAATGTTCCACTGCTATTCATGGAGTTTTCATGGCCAATTTCTTTGGAAGTGGGTGGCCAGGTCCTTCTTCCTAGTCTGTCTTAGTCTGGAAGCTCTGCTGAAACCTGTCCCACATGGGTGACCCTGCTGGTACTTGAAATACTGATGGCATAGCTTCCAGCCTCACAGCAACATACAGCCTCCACAGCATGACAACCGACAGATGGGCGGTGTGGTTCCCTGACCAGGAATGAACCCAGGCCACAGCAGTGAGAGCACCGAATCCTAAGCACTAGACCACCAGGCTGACTACATTAAATATATCACCATAAATACAAGTATTAAAGTTTTAAATGCAAAACGACCAAGAAATTTATAAAAAAACAATGTCGTAGTTGAACACAGTTGTGTTCTTGGCCAAAAAATCAACAACAAATTAATCATAGATTCAGCAAATGTTACTAAAGCAAAGTTGACCATAATAACCACAAAGGAAACATTTTAATTAGCATTAACTGTGTCAGCCTTGTTACAGTTTATAAGGACTTGGGGAAAGACGTATTGGATGGCTCAGCGCTCTATAGGAACCTTCGATTTTCCTCCCAATACATTTTTCTACAGCAAAGAGAGAAGTGAAAAT
>NW_025794172.1:0-1735 GCF_021613505.1 Equus quagga | reverse complement strand
GGGAGAGCCTCTCTGGGCCTCACAGTGAAGCTCCACCACGTCCCCCAACACAGTCTGGGCCCCGGGAGCCCTGAGGGTGAGGAGAGGGCGAGACACTGGACCTGAGGGAGACAAAAAGTCAATGGAAGTTCCTACTTCCAATCTATTCATAAGTGAACAAATAACATCTCAAACAAATGGCAAAAGTCGGGTCCCAATTTGGAAAATAGACTGAAACGCATATGACAGCCAAAGCTAGTAACTTTAATCTAAAAATAGATGTCAGTGCACAAGAACAGCCAACAGAAAAGTGTGGAAAGGGTATGAACCACGAAAAACTTCAAATAGCCGATAAAAGTATAAAAAGATTATCATCTTCCTTACTAACTGAATATACACAAATAAAAACACTGGTCCCCTCTGCACCCATTGCTTAAGAATCACTTTGAAAACTAACTTGGACTGGTTGTGTCTCCCGAAAGGCCGTGCACGCAGCTAACGTCAACAGAGAATTTTTGACATGGAAATGTAAGGCCTGTTTATACCCCTGGTAATGAAAGAAACTCAAGAGTAGAGACTTGTGGGGAGTCAGTGAGAGAAAAACCAGGACAAGGAATGGCCAAACATTTTTTGGAACAGGGACAGCCGTATGCAGAATTCTTTAGTTTCCCTTTTGTATCATAACTGCAGATAGGAATGCAGTGTGTGTTCTAGGAAAGTCTTCTTTGCATTTTTAGTGAGGAGTTTTCAAGACATTCAGGAGGACTGCTTGAACTGTGCTTCTGGGGAGGTCTGGGTTTCTGAAACCACAGGAAAGGTCCTAGACTTCCAAACGGATTTTCCGTGGGCAGGAAGTCTGCTGGGGTACTTCATAGCAGCAGGTGGGAGAGCTGGAGCCGCATTTCAGCTGCTTGGGAGAGAAGGCAGTCAGTCCCTGTTTGTGCTGCTGGTGGGCAGGACCAACTCACCTAAGACATTGAGCATCACCACCTCACTGCGCTGGGGCCCCAGGTCATTGTTGGCCTCACAGGAGTAGTTTCCAGAATGTTCTGCACTCAGGGAGAGGTTGAAGAATGCTCCTCCTCCAGAGGGGGCCGAGCTGCTCCCCAGGGTGACATCCTCATGATAAAACTGGTACCAGATTGGGGGAGAGCCTCTATGGGCCTCACAGGGAAGCTCCACCACGTCCCACACCACAGTCTGAGCCCTGGGAGCCCTGAGGGTGTGGACAGGGCGAGACAGTGGAACTGAGGGAGAAAAAATAGTTAATTATCACTTCCTACTGTTTAACTAAACTCTTCCGTAGGAAAGACATTTCAAACAGGGAAATGCTTTTCTCAGTTTTTAATGACCTTGTGACATCACTCAGAACTCAGCTATAATTTCGTCATACTGGAAGAAACAGCAACACTTGTGTAGTGCTCTGTAGAGTCTGCAGTGCCCGGATACACAATTTCAAGTGTGTTTGGGGGATCTGAAGAGAAAGATGAAATTGAACCCTGGGGTCTGAGAAGTCAAGAGACAACTGGGAAAAAGGAGATCAGCTCGTGGAAAATAAGGAACTGGAGAGACCTGTTGCTGACAAAGCCAAGGATGTAACTGAGCCTGGGCAGCATCAGAAAGGAGGCCCACAAGAGAATGAATATTGATTACTTCATTTGCTCATTGTTATATTCATTCATTCATAAAAATAATTGAGCAATTAATACTGGCACTATTTTCTGGGGAATCAATAGTGGGAAAGACACAGTCCCTG
>NW_025794171.1:4260-5538 GCF_021613505.1 Equus quagga | reverse complement strand
TTTTTTTTTAAAGACTTTATTTTTTTAAAGCAGTTTTAGATTCACAGAAAAATTGAGAGAAAGTTACAGAGATTTCCCATAGGCCTCCTGCCCCCCTACATACATCACCTCCCCCATGATCAACATCCTACAGCAGAGGATGCATTTTTGTTACAATTGGTGAACTAATATTGACACATGATAGCCACCCAAAGGCCATAGATGACATTAGGGTTCACTCTGGGTGCTGTACCTTCTGTGGGTTGGGACAGATGTATGATGACGTGTAGCCCCCACTTGGCATCATACAGAGTATTCACAGCCCTAAAGACCGAGGGGGCTAATTTTCAGCATTCAACCCAGGGGCAGCTTGAGCCGTGGCCATCTGCTCATGGAAAGCTACATAATTGCATCTGGTAGTCACAGCTGGGTAAGGATTAGACATTCGAGCTAAAAAAGAAAAACACTATCTAAAAACAGGGCTGAGGGAAGGAGGTCAGTGGAAACGTGCTGGGAGATGTTTATGTGTTGTCAGGGGATTCGAGCACCACGTGTTGTGACAAACCGGGACATAATTAAGCTTTTTTCCCCCCGAGAGTGAAATGAAAGCTTTATAATTACAACAATGGTCAGTGTGCACGGAATGATATAGACAATCCACTGAGTACCTGCCAGGTACCAGACATCGTGCAGGGGTCTGCTACACATCATCTTATTTGATCCTCACAATGTCACCATGAAGTGGATCATGACCCACATCTCAAAGAAGGAAGAACTGAGGCTCTGAGAGTCAAGAGCTCCCCTCAAGGTTACATAGCTAGACATTGCTGGAAGTACCAACAGGCGCTGAGTCAATGGTACGTTCTTCCTTTCTGGGTCAGAAGTCTACAAAAACACAGTGAAAGTCCTTTCTGAAGGGACAGATAGATACATGTATCGATTCTTCAGTCTTGGTACAATTACCCCATCCTCCAGCCAGTGAGAGAGGAAAAGCGAGGGAGGGAACTACATGCTGCCCAAGTGTGAGGGTCAGGCAGACAGAGTTGCTGTGGGAGGCCCTCTCCTCTGGCCTCCACAGTGGCTTCTAATGCAGGATTCTGTGGCTCCTTCAGGCTGTCATTGGTTTTGATATCGTTTCTTCAAAAGAGAATATCCAATGACACCCAGGATTCCCAGTCCCAGGGTCACCTCTCCTCCAATCACCGCCTGTTCCACCTGGAAGTGAGCAGCCCGTGTTCAGAGTCCACAGCACGTCCAGGCACTTCTCCCTCCCTCCCCAGGGCCCGGAATCCACGCTCA